>NW_013669933.1:54313-66182 GCF_000517525.1 Limulus polyphemus
TAGGTCTGTGTCCTGAAGTTTGAGATATGATAGTATTTCATTACCTAAATCAGTTGTTTCCAACCTGTGATATGTCTACTCTTGGGGTGTGTGTGCAGATAACTTTCTGGGGGATTTACCTTTTTTTATGAATATAAGCCAATCTTAAATTGTTGTAGCAAATTATATGTGTCGGGGGTATGCTGCTGGCTCGGAGCCAGACTTGGTTCTAGCCAGACTTGGTTCTAGCCAGACTTGGCTCTGAGCCAGACTTGGTTCTAGCCGGACTTGGTTCTAGTACAGACTTGGTTTTAGCCGTACTTGGTTCTAGTACAGACTTGGTTCTAGCCGGACTTGGTTCTAGCCGGTGACTATTGGTTTTGGTTGTTACTGGGAGTCAATTGGTAGAAACACTTAGTGTACTGGAGCTTATTGATAGGACTTTCCCGACTATTGGTTTTGGTTCTGTTACTGGGAGTCAACTGGTAGTGTACTGGAGCATATTGATAGGACTTTCCCTATTCAGATGTCAGCACCTCAGTCATCTTACTCTACACATTTTAACATTTTGAGGGGTTTTGATAGATTGGCTCACAGAAGATTGATTACTGGATTTTATGCATGTGGAATTGGTGAAAAAGGTTAAAAAATGGATGAAAGATTAAATTTTTAACAGAACTGTGTGATTATAGGGCTTTTCAGTAGTATAATTTGGGATATTTTCAATGTTGTAGCACTTTGGAGGCTTCTCTCGATAACTATATTTCTGGGTTCACTTGTGATGTAGAGAAGGAGCTGATTCTACTAAATGTTTTATTTATTTATTTAAGGGAATTTGGTGGCAGGACTAGAGTCTTGAGTGAGTTTCAGTACTGAGAAGTGTAGAATTGTGGACTAAAGGTGTGAACCAATGGTATTTTGATGATAACCCAGTGTATCAGTGGAGTCTTTACACGTGGGGTTATTTGGAATGGACTTGCTTCTTATGCGAGGATGATCTGATGAAGGACAGTGATTTGTATATGATTTTTGATGAGTGATTTGGGCCTCCATATTAACAATTGGCTGTGGGGAGCAGGTGTAATTCTGGAATCAGTATAGAGGGGTTTTGAATTTAAGATTGGAAAGATCATTGCTGCCTTTTGTGGAACTCTGGTGGAATGCTTATGTAGTTTCGTTACCCTTTACTTAAAGAAAGATTTCAATATGCTAGAGAAAGTACAGAGGTGTCTGATTTGAGACTTAAAATTATTACCTTTTTCTCTGGAATAGGGTGACTTAATTTGGTTGATTGGAGTTTGGATGGTCTGCCTGTAGGCTGTCTTAAGTAATGAAGAAAAGAACTTAAGGTGAAATTTAAATATTTGGGGTGGTGAGTTCAAGTTTTGAAAGCAGTCTTATTCTTTTGGAAATTGTTTCTGTGTTAATTTTTTAAGCTTATGAGATGGCTTGACTAATGTTTAGTGTATATTCTTAAGTTGAGCTGTTTCTTTAAAACTTTTGTTGGATGGATGAATAGTATAAGAGTACAGTTAATTTTGGTGCTGTAGACCAAGGGGTAGTTTCTTTAACTTTATGTTCTTAGTTGTTCTTTTATTTCTAAATGCTCATGTGAATTTTCTAATATTTAATCTTGCAGGATACAACCTTTTGGTATAAGATTTATCATTTTTCTTACATTATTGTACAACTTGGGCAGTAAGTACTACAGATTTTGAGTTTCTTGCACTTTTCTTTCTTTTCCTATCCTGTTAGTGTAGTAAAGTTTCAACTTGTTCTTAATTTAAACTTTTGGTCCCCAAATGAAGAAGAAAGTAGATAAAAAAAATTAAAACAACAACTACAAAAAAGTCTTACAAATTAAAACCCAACGTAGTGTGTTTGTTGTTAAGCACAAAATTAAACAATGGGCTATCTCTGCTGTTCCCACCTGGTTTTTAGCATTATGAGCCTTCAGGCTAACCATTGAACCACAAGGGGCCTAGAGAAAAACAACAAAAAACTGGCCATATCATTATTTACGGTTAATGATCTTTCAGCCATGATAAAAAAAAACCTCTAGATTTATTAGCAAATTCGCAATGTTTTACAATTCTGTGAATTAAACCAAGGCCTAAGCTTTGCAGGATTCTTTTGTCAGATCAGATGGAAAAGTTTTCTTCATTAACCTTCAAGTTTTATTAATGATTCAATCAAATATATCCAGAAAATTGATTTATTAATCAATTAATAAATACTTACAAATTATAAAAGCCTGAATTTGTCTTTGTGGTAAATATCTTTTTTTCTCATACGTACAAGTTGCAACTTGTTGGTGACATTTAAAAACATCAGTTAGTTCTTTGGTTTTATATGTTTTCACTTACATATTTAATTAAATATGATGAAAATATTTTTATTGTTACATCTGTTGTTTTAATATTTCGTTACACAATTATACCTATTATGAAATTTGGAAATTAACACTTATTTTATCAGACTATTCTTTCGAATTTAAGATTTCAAGAAAATAATTACAATATCTTCAGAGAAAGAGGGCTTAGTATCAGTAATGCTTAAGTAAATACCAAAGGCACCTACACCATTAGGTTTAAGTAAAATAACAGGCTGCATAGGCCTAATAGAACCAAAGCATATTTAACTAATAATGGAATGGATTACTTTAAGAGCAACTTGTAATTCTAAATAAAACAAGCTAAACAAATTAAGTTACTTCAAGCATATTCTGCAAGTCACACTACAAACGTGGCACAGAGGGAGTATGATCTAAATTACCAGTGTCACATTGCTGGTCAACATAATTTTACATCAGTAAAATCATTCTTGTTTCAATAATTTAAGAACATTTGTAGCATAAGATTTCTTCTCATTTGATTTCAAGACACTGGAATTTTTTTTTTATTTCATTAAGACTATAATACAAAAGAAGTAAATATTCTTTTCTATGCTTTAAGTTGGGCAAGCTGCTTTTCAATTTCTTCATCAGTTGGAAGACGAGCCTTGGACGTTTCTCCAAGTTTGCCTTGATAGGCAGCAGGGGCATCAGAAACCTAAATGAAGAAAATTCCACTTTTTAAATTCTGTTCCATGTTTTTTCAACTTTTTTCTTCTGACACTAAAATTTTCTTAGGAAAGTAATACATTTTGAAAAAGCTTTTTAACAACAATAAACCTAACTATACCGAGACCGATAACAGTCACAGCTAAAAATCTTAGTGGACCAGAAGAGCTAACTGATGCACCATTACTAATACTTTCTTTTTCTTTAATAGTTACCAATAATGGAGGATTTATTATCTTAAACATGATTTTATTATATTTAGTAATTATTAATGTAGAGTAAAAAAATGTTTAATTTTCATTATTTGACAGTGACTCTTACTGCATGACTTCTTATTTTTTTAACACTTGAAATTCAAAACATTGGAATCTAAAAATAAATACAAAAAAAAGGATCCAAAAAATACTGCACATCTTATACATTTTTGTGGTTTTTGATATAAATATAACTTTAAAATATATTAAAGTAACACTGAAGTCTATAGAATGTGTTCTAAATATCAATTTACACCTGTTGAAACCCTTCTAATGCTTTACAAGGATTATTCCTGTTTCACTGGTAATGGTGTAAAATATTCAAGTTATCTGGGTACAATATTTACTGAACATATTCATAAATAATAAAAATTCAGAAAGCAGAATTTTTCTTCTATTTTTTTATGTTAGTTGAATTGAATGGAGTTACTGTTTTACATATTAAACGATTAACCCTTTTTGTATAATCCCTGATTTTTTTCCTTCTCAATATGGAAAGATTACACGAAACTTTCTAAATAATATCTAGTTTCTGCTTAAAAAATTAATGTAATTGAATTAAGTATTGCTACCATTTGCAGGTAGTGAAATTTCCAAAATTTTGTTGAGATACATTTTAAAAATAATATTCAAAATATTTCATCTTATAATTAAATTTTGTTATTATTGATCGGAAAGTTACATTTTATATATCTATAAGCAGACATACCTTTTCAATAGATGGGGAAGAAATAGGGCTCTTTGGGAAGTCAGGTTCAAACACCAACCCCCCACCCATGTTACTCTCCAGGGGGCCCAAGTTTGATTGACGTCAGGTGTGAGAGATGGACACACAGACAGAAAGTGCCCCCCCCCCTCCACCTCTGCCAAGTGGTGTAATTGATAAAACATCAATTCTAAAATACTTTGGGTAAAATGCTTTTGAAAGAGTTAGAAATATACTTCTTACTTAAATTTTGATATGCAAAAGTCCATTTGACACCTGTTCGGTGCACTCCAGTCATAATAGGGTTAATGAAGTATTACCAAGCTAACTGTCCCAAACCATATGCTAAAACTCTATGAAGGTTATATAACCACAAATGAAGTTGATCAAAATCATCCATTTTTACCTTTCCAGAAATTTCAATTCCAATTTCATCTAGAACTTGAGTGACAATTGCATCTTGCTCCTCTTCATCTCCAGATTCATCAAAAACTGCACTCAAGGTATCGTCCACTGAAAATTAAAAAAATTGTTTGTTTGTTATGAATATCATGCAAAGCTACACGAGGGCTTATCTGTACTAGCAATCCCTAATTTAGCAGTGTAAGACTAGAGGGAAGGCAGCTAGTCATCACTATCCACCGCCAACTCATGGGCTACTCTTTTACCAACGAATAGTGGGATTGTCCATAACATTATAATGCCCTCACGGCTGAAAGGGGCGAGCATGTTTGGTGTGACGGGGATTTGAACCCGCAGATTACGAGTTGAGCGCCCTAACCACCTGGCCATGCCAGCCTGAAATTACAAAGAAAAAAAAGAAGCATAAACTGAAAGGCCCACCATCTTTCAAAGAAGCATAAACTGAAAGGCCCACCATCTTTCAAAGAAGCATAAACTGAAAGGCCCACCATCTTTCAAAGAAGCATAAACTGAAAGGCCCACCATCTTTCAAAGAAGCATAAACTGAAAGGCCCACCATCTTTCAAAGAAGCATAAACTGAAAGGCCCACCATCTTTCAAAGAAGCACAAACTGAAAGGCCCACCATCTTTCAAAGAAGCACAAACTGAAAGGCCCACCATCTTTCAAAGAAGCACAAACTGAAAGGCCCACCATCTTTCAAAGAAGCATAAACTGAAAGACCCACTATCTTTCAAAGAAGCATAAACTGAAAGGCCCACTATCTTTGAAATCTTTGCGGAACACACACATATGTCTCAAAAGAAATAAAATGAAACCAAGTAAATCTTTTAAGTAAATGTTTTTCTTATTATTTTATAAAAATCAACATTTATAGTAAAACATTTAAACCTTTGGAGCTTCTAGTCTAACACAATCTGACCAACCATCTTTTTCATTAAGATATTGTATTTAAACAAGTAACATTATTCTAAGTTCTAGTTTTAATCAGGTGATTGTAAACACAACTAGAAATGAAGAAAACAATAACACTTAATGATTTACCAATATTAAAGGCCTCCAATAAATGATTTAACCAACTCAAAAGTCTTTACAGTGTGAATAGTAACCTCATGGTAATTCATCATTCACACAACACTGTTGGAGTACTGCATATACTGGAGTGAAGACATTCTGTGATGAACGTTTTTGTTCTAGAAGGTCATTTATTATATTTCAATTTGAAGAATTAATTCCACTAATCTAGTTAAGGAGATCTTGGAACTGTGCTTTCAAGCAAGACAAGTAGCTATTGTAACACTGTTATCTTTATATTTACTTTACAGAAAAATTAGTTTGTTATGTTTGCAAATGTACGCTTTTACATTCTTATCTTAACACATGTTCTTCTGTTTTCAGGAAACTTAAACGTCCACCCTCTTTATACCTGAAGTACCTTTTGGTGGCCATGGTACATCAGTGTTTTTTTTCGTCATAGACATTTTTCCTTTTCCATATCATCCTCAATGCTGCCCCCAGTTTTTGCAATGTTTTGATAATGTTTCAGAAATCATTTTATATTATTTAAACCAGTAGTTCCCAACCTTTCTAGCTAGAACCAAGTCTGGCTAGAACCAAGTCTGTACTAGAACCAAGTCTGTACTAGAACCAAGTCTGTACTAGAACCAAGTTTTGTGTTTGTGTGTGTGTAAATAGAACAATTAAATCATAGGGTTGAGGACTTTATATTAAAGCGATTTTGGAGGCTTACCACTTCAGATCATGTTCTATTTGATGATCATGCATCTTTACAATAGCCCTGCTTTGTAGTTTCCACTGAAAAAGGCTCTGCATAAGACTGTCATGTATAATACACACTACTCCTCCCTGCAAGCTTTCCATAAGCCATCTATTGTATGAGAACAATGGTTTTCTAGCACGTATTTTAACAATCCAATTTCTTAGTATGGAATAGCATGAATACCTATTTCATTCTTCAGCTGCTTAAGGTATGACAATTGAACATAAGTATCATGGAAGCAACTTGTGTACGCATGATTTGTATAGCTTTTCCAGATGGAGATCCTTCTTGATTATATTACATAATAATGCATAGGACACATGGATGGGTTTTGCCACTGACCTGTGTGTTCATAGATTCTCACTTGGTAAAAGATACCTCACTTTGTGTACCATAGTTGAAGTATAACTTGTTGCAAGTCTTCTTCAGGATGATCCTGGTGTCCCAAGTTGATCCATATTTTTTTGTTTTCCAGTGCTATTAAATACAAGAGATATGCCCATCTTGGGAACTAAATTTCCAGTTTCGTCACATCTTTATAGTCTGAGTGTATGAATGTTTTGTATTATTTTCTTCCCAAAAGCAATCAACACTACCTATGAAATGCCAAACAAGGTCAAAGTGTAGGTGTGATACATTTCATTCCACTTCAACTTTACATGATTTATGGTTGCCACTTTGCTTGCTGACTTGCATATAACAAATCATTTTTTGATAAAACATACTCAATCCTTTGTATATGCCAGTTTAATACAAACTTCAGACTCATTTTAGCAATTATCCAGCCTGTTTTTGATTAACACTAGTAGAGCTTACATTTTTCATAAATAAAAATATGAAATTACAAGTACTCGATTTTTTCTTAATTGTTTTTAAAAGTTAAAAACCTGACCCAAAAGGTTAAAATATTGAGTTTGGTTCCATCTTTATCAAAATGAACAAGAAGTCACTCTTCAAGCTTTCATAATCATTTTTTTTACTTTGTTAACTTAATCCAAGATTGGCATATATAATATCATCATTCCACTTCAGTGTTATCACAAGCAACAATGCTTTATCAATTTTTATTTTATGAAGTATTATATTGGATGATAAAGTAAAACAGCTTTAGGTGATACTTATTGTTACTTGTTTTATTTGAAGCTTTAGGTGATGTTAAAATAGGATACTATACAAAATATAGCAAGTACTAATGATGCAATGAAATAGTACAAGCAGCTGCTTTAGAGAATCTTTTTTTTTTGGATGATTATCATCAAACTAATTTGATATAAGAAGTCTTAAGATCTAACACTCAAACAAAGAAAGTGCCAGTGTCTTAGCATGTGTGTGTTTGTGCAGAGAATTGTAGACCATTAATTGCATGTATTTTGATGTATTAAGATACATTGGGCTTTTTTTAAGAATTCTCACCATCATTTGAGTACTAAAAGTGATGATGCTGTGTATGTTCTCTTTTACGTAATTTTAACTTCTTAGGTTATAATTATTCAATCATATTATTTTTTATATTAAATAATATAGATCTCAAGTTATGGATGACATTTTCAAGAAAATTCCCAAACCCAAACTTGCACTTAATTGTGTTGGTGGAAAAATGCCCTGGAAATGATGCGACATCTTGCAAAAAGAGGATCCATGGTGACGTATGGTGGAATGTCTCGTCAACCTGTTACCGTACCAACCAGTGCACTGATCTTTAAAGATACACGAATCCTTGGTTACTGGATGACTCAGTGGAACATAGAACACCCTGACAGTCCTGAGCGAAGGAAAATGTTAGATTTTGTCTGTGACCTAGCTCGAAAGGGTGCGCTTAGGCCACCTAACAGTCGATTAGTACCATTTCGAGATTACAAAGAAGCAATTGAAAAGGCCATGGCACCGTTTGTTAGTCAAAAGCAGGTGTTAGTTATGGAATAAATATTCTAGCAATTAAACAGCATTTTGTAACTTAGTTTATCTGTATTTGTGCTGATCATAACGATTAATTTATGAAAATGTCTTACTTATAATGTAGACTTGAAACACCAATAAATGGGATCAGCTGTAAAGAATGTAGTTTATTTTTTGCATATTTCTGTAAGATTCAAATTTGTTACTGTCCATTTTAATATAATTTACATCTTGTTTTAAACAGTGCTCTTTTTGTGGCATTTGAACCAAAGAAAAAGTATTTGCTGTTATGATTTAAGTAAAAGCCATATTTGTTTCTTCCTCTCTCATTTTTTGGTGACATATTTAGTTTTCTCACTACATAATTATCCATCGTTGCTGAATACTTCAAGAAAGACATGTGGAATACTATTAAATAAACATGTACTTGGTATGCAGTTTACATTCTAACTTTGTAAAAAAAAACTGTCTAAAAAACTTATACATCATGTAATCTTGTTTAGTTAAATGTTTATTCACCATTTTGCCCATTTAAAATGTCATAAAAACTTAAAAAAGTTTAACAATGACAGATGCCAAAATGATCCGAATTTGTTTTGTATCTTGTTGATGTGTATTTAAAAAATATGTAGAAAGATTTAAATTTTATACAGTTTTACATGCCAAAACACTTTTAAGACTAAATTTTCAAGTTATTTTCACGAGACATTTTTATTAACTGTATTTAAAATGAAGGAACTTTGTTGTTTCTAAAGAAAATAGTACAGTTTTGTTAAATCTGACATAAAAAAGTCAAATTGTATTTGAAACAGAAGCTATCAGTATAATTAAACAAATATTCAGTAGAAAGTGTTCCAAATCACTAAACAAAAACAGTCGGTAGTAACTGGAATTGAAGGTCACTTATCCAGAAAGTTGCTTTCAGAAGCTGATGAAGTTTTATAACAGACAAGTCAAACAAGAATTATGATAAACATCTTTATTACCTAATCAACATCAAGTATTGAAATGGAATATCAACACTTAAATTGCTAGATATTAAAATCTGACCAGAAAATTTTAATACTTAGTTAATTAACATGAGAAACTTATAACTTTAAAAAAAAAAGAAATTTAAAGAAAAATATAATTAAACCTAAAAACACAGAAAATAGTATTATAACAAATCTAGATAGTGTTTGATATATGTTGCATCTGTACAAAATTTATTAACTTTAGGCCTTGGACAGTAATATCAATTTAAACACTTTTTAGCATTGGGTGGTTTGTTAATAAAAACTAGTGAACATTAAAATCAGTATTCAATCTTTTTATGGGGACCCAAATGATGATTTGAGGATTTTTAATGGGATCCATATTTTGAGAAGATTGGAATCTAAGGAAATGAAGACATGTTAATTTGTTTGAGGTCCTTTTCAGGGGTATTAGAAATTGAACCCACCATGTTCTCAGTCATTTTGGAAAAGGGTCTTCGTTTCTAACCAACTTCAACAAAGAAAAAGTGTTTGAAATACTTGGACAACTGTTACATGTAAAGAATAAAACCCCAAGCCCCAGCAAGATAAAGCTCAGAAAATAGTTAGTGGGAACTTGTATGGTTTACTTTTATATATCCTTAAAGTTAGGAAGACTGTCAGTGTAATCCTTGTTTTTAGGAGAGAGATTCAAGGAATTGTGGGACTGTTGGTTTTGGTTCTGTTACTGGGAGTCAATTGGTAGAAACACTTAGTGTACTGGAGCTTATTGATAGGACTTTCCCGACTATTGGTTTTGGTTCTGTTACTGGGAGTCAGTTGGTAGAAACACTTAGTGTACTGGAGCTTATTGATAGGACTTTCCCGACTATTGGTTTTGGTTCTGTTACTGGGAGTCAATTGGTAGAAACACTTAGTGTACTGGAGCTTATTGATAGGACTTTCCCGACTATTTGTTTTGGTTCTGTTACTGGGAGTCAATTGGTAGAAACACTTAGTGTACTGGAGCTTATTGATAGGACTTTCCCGACTATTGGTTTTGGTTCTGTTACTGGGAGTCAATTGGTAGAAACACTTAGTGTACTGGAGCTTATTGATAGGACTTTCCACAACTTACTATGCTCTAAATTTTTACTTGATTTTTTGTCAACATTTGAGTAAATTGTCTCTTTTTATTTAATCTATTTTAGAAATATTTATTTTCCAGGCAACATTTACTGAGAAAAAATTATTGAAAGTTTCTATAATAAATATTGCAAAATTATATTCAAAATAATAGAATGTGAAAACTGTATCCAAGATAATAGAATCAGATAAGACTCACAAAAGTAAAATTTATATGTGAAGGTTGCTACTACACTAAATGATTATGCATTTCATTCCAGTGTTGCATTATTTTTCATTCCAGGGCAAGATCAGTTTATCTTTTGATTAAATGAAATACTACTGTTGCAAACTGTAAATAATTTCATTCTGTTATTCTTTCTATATTTGTCGACACGAATAACCAATCAGAATGTCCCATTAGTGGTTTTCTCAGCCTTTCTAACATGGCTAGCACCATTTCTTTCTTTTGAACCAAGATTTCAATGAGGTTGGTTGTGTCTTTAGTATGGTCAAAATTTTGTATTTTTTAGAGTAAAATACATCTTGTTTACTAAGCTTGATAAATTATAGTTGAATTCTATGGTACTGTTGTAGTAATTTATGATTTTTTAGTTATGGTTACGAGGTCGTCACATTGACTGACCCCGTGTTGAGAGAGTTAAGAGGAATACCCTTGTAGACTTGCATACTGGGAATTCAGAGATTTAATTTTCAAATTATTGCTTGCTGTATTTCATGTACCTGTAAAATAGCATTTAGAGCAAGTTTAAGAGAAAATTGTTTGGTGGATAACTGTTAGCTAACTCAAAACAACCACTCAAGTATAGTTATTTAATAAGAACATAGAGTAAATGTAGAGACAAGCATATAATAATATGTCAACCACATTATAACTGCTATATAAAGTACTTTACTAGAGATTTTTGCTCAATACCAGAGCTTCTCAAGCCATCTGGGATATGACAGATATAGTGGTTGAGATACAGTTTATATTAGCAAACTACTTAACAACAACTTTTAAGTTGCCAACTGGATTAACTTCAATTTTACTCATGTCACAACACATCAAAATTAGGATAAGAATTTTTTAACACTGTATTGATATCCAAAGCTAATTAATGTCATTTTAGTGTAACAAATTTATTACAAAAACATGAATAGATATAAAAAAAAACTATTATAAGATGTTGTAGTTGTCTAAAAAAATCCAAAAATTAAGTTGTTAACTTATACCCAACAAAATAAACACAAAACAAGTATCAGTTAGTGTAATTGCTCAAGAAGCTTTGGAATCTCCTACACCACTGAAAAGTATTAGAAATAAGTTTGGGAAGTAGAGAATTTGGCCTTGAGTAGCTTCCAAACTTGTGTTAAAGTGAGTTTTGATTTTTTTTTTTTTTTTCATATTTATAATTTCAAAATGTTATAAAATTCCCACAATCCCCTGTCATACAGTAGTGCTTGTTTTTACTTCCTGTACTCTTTAACCAAAATACTTTAATCTTGAAAAACTGTATACAGAACTTTTTGATCTCCATCAGTGGTGAACACATATTTTCAATTATTGTGAAAAATAATTATCTTATTATCTGATCAGTTTTTAATTATCAAACAAAACATTAAATTTTAATATATAGAAGTAAGTGTATATAAGGGAGCATTTCCAAAAATGGAAAGAGGTGGGTGGGGT
>NW_013669933.1:67128-69485 GCF_000517525.1 Limulus polyphemus
AAGTTATCTGCACACACACCCCAAGAGTAGACATATCACAGGTTGGAAACAACTGATTTAGGTAATGAAATACTATCATATCTCAAACTTCAGGACACAGACCTAACATATCTGTTCACTAACAAGTCTATTCATGATCTCAGAAAAACATGTAGGATCAATACGTCTTGATACAAGATAATAAAACCCTATAACCCGAGCTCTTTTGAAAGGTCGACCTTTCTTTGTCTGGGTCAAACTTTCCTAGTTTGCTCCTGAAGAGGAAAAGTACACCTTTCAAAAGTGCTTGGGTTATAGGGTTTTTTCATCATGCAATAACAAGTTTAGACAGATCCAGTGACTAAGAATTATAATATGGTGAAGGCTATACAGGTAATCCTCTACCACTAAACCTTAAGCTCATAGTTAATCCTTTGATCCAAGTTAATCAAAACCTTAATATGCTCTAATTCCAAAACATGTATGCATCATGGCACAGCCCCACAGAGATTAATCCACTGGAAATTGCAAACCTACAAGCATGACTACAAGTTACTGATGTGAATAACCATGCTTCATAGTTGCATCAATAACATTGAACTACTCAAATTAAAACAAGTTTATAATTCTAGGTTTCTAAAGGTCAAAGTTAAGTAGAAAGGTAACGTTTGTTTGTTTTGGTACAAAGCCACATTGGGCTATCTGCTGTGTCCACCACAGGAAATCAAACAGAAAGGTAAAGAATAGCCAAGTATAATGTACTTTCAGAATTTTAATATGAATCACATAAATTAGAATCATTTATTATCAAACATTTATAAATTTAGTGGCTCAACAAAACTTATTAATGAATATATGCGAGAAAAAGTACATAAAATGAAAAAATAAACAAAACTTTGATAAATACAGTATTTACTGTACAATCACTAGTTCACTTGTAGCTTTTTTTAAATAAAAGTATTCATGAACCACAAGAAATAAACAAATCAAATACAATGACTTACTCATTTCTTCCGTCATTTCCATTTTCATATTCTGCTTTTCAAAATCTTGTATTGTTTTCATCATTGCCTCAGGTTTCATTTGTTTGTTGACTGCACCCATAGCCTTGTAAATATAGATATAATTATGTTTGTATTAAAAAACAAGCTCTTGATATAGAACAGTTTATGTGTGTGTGTGTGTGTGTGTGTGTGTGTGTGTATACTTAAGTCTTTCGTCCTTCCAGGTGAATCAGTACTATTAATTCATTATCTAAGACTGGAAAAGGCTAGAAGGTAGAAATACCATGTGACACTTTTAAATGATTTTCTTCTAACAGATACTATGTTATAAGCAGGAAAGGAAATGGGTTTTAGGAACTAGGTACACACTTAGAAGGAGCAGTGGGGTGATAGGTATAAAAAAGCAAATAGAAAATATAGGAGGTTCTTATTTTATATTTTAGCTTGTCAATATTGGTAATTTGAGTTCCTAATTTGTAAGAAACTATAGACTTTGTATTTGGACATCACAAACATCTAATTTGAACAAATGCTACATTCAACATACCACATGACACACAAAATCAATATTTAGGTGTGTTCTTATAATATTTACTTCTAAATTAAGTAATGTATAATACTAAAATTTGAGTTATAGTCTACAATTTCATACCAAACTTATTGATATAAATTCATAATAGTAAATAAATAATAAATAGTAGTTCAATAATATTTTGAAAGTAAATCAACAAATGCAATGACATGGCCTTAGACCTAAACTTGACCAATACAAACTGAGAACTAGGTACACGGCATGTACCAGCGTGTACCCCCATTTCCATCACTGGTTATAAGTAGAACTAGATTGACAAAAACATGTTTGCCACCATTTGAGTGTAAACCTTTTTTAGGAAACATTTTTTTTTTTGGAGGGAAAAGAGCCAATCTGTATATATTCTTATCCTCAGGGAATGTGTATACCACATATTGTTCAAAATAAATGTTTTATCAGAACATATAAAAAATTAAAATCATTTGATTCCAAAAATGTGACAAAACACAACGAATTTGGAACTTGAAACATTAATATGCACTCGAATGGTGATGAAAAAGATCTATTTGAAGTACAATTAATGACAACAAAAACTTTTAACCCCAAGATTTTAGTTGGTTACTGGTTTCCTTTCACAGAAGGAATATCACACCTTTTTTAAAAAAAAAAAATCAACTCAACAATAAAGAAGACATAATTTTGACTTTAGTTATACCTTTGTTGTCTGTCCCATTGCACTGGCTAACTTCACATTGGAGTGCATTGCCTGTAAAACATATAATAGATGAATGTGTGTGTGTGTATATATATATATATATATATATATATATATACACACACAC
>NW_013669933.1:69495-71121 GCF_000517525.1 Limulus polyphemus
TTAAAGTTTTTCTTCATTACCCATTCAAGCTGTCTCCAACCATTATTAGTCTCAAAGTGGGTTCCTCGTCATTGAATAAATCATGTTGTCTTTTCATCTTGCTCTTGTGAGCTGATGTAACGAGCAAGCTGTAACAAAAGTGACAACTCAACGTAATGTCTTCAAGGGTACGTAACAAGCATTAAAGAATGTCGCCGAGTAAAAATGGCTTTCACTGACTTAACATTAAATTTGAAGTTTGTATTTGTACAAACAATGCAGTACCAGTTTAAGTTCAACTAGACATTAACATCTCTCACATTTAATAAGTCACTGGTGTGGCATTGGCAATTATATTTATAAAACATTTCAACAATATATATATAATTGTACAAAAGTCTGAGACCCAGCTAATGCAATTATGTGATCTGAATGGAAATATAAAAATGAACCAATCAACACCTTGAAAAATTAATCTTTGGGTTCCATAAAATTTTTGGCTCTTTTAATAAGTGATCACACCAAAGCTTATTCATTAAGTTTTTAGGCTTGTTTAAAAAGTAACAGCATTTAATTTAACATTTTGTCCTCTTTTATTTCCTGTACTTAACAACACTAACCTTCCTTTCTGCCAAATATATGCTGCCTGTTATAACTAGATAGTACTAACCTTAGACTGAGCACCAATGGATTGTACTTTTGAACTTGCTGTATGTGTTCTTGTCTTCTGTTTTCTTAACTGGACCAGTTGTTTTGCTAGTACAGTACATACCTATAAAAGTTAAGGTAACAATACCATCAAAACCTCTTTTTCTTACTATAACATTTTTACTATACAAAGATCTCCAATAAGCCACTAAAACTGGTCCCAATTTTCAAAACATTTTTAGTGGTTCTCCAAAATAAAATACAAAAAGAAACTACTGTGACTTTTGTTAATACAGTTTTTCTTTCTTGTAGAAGCACAAACTCAGTACTTCGAAAGCTTCCCAAATCTCAAAATCAGTAGTACACTAAAGTATACTTCCATAACCTAAGTCACATAATATTAAAAAATGATAGTGGTATCAAAAAAAGCAACTTCAAGAACTGTTAAGAAGGTGTATTTTTACAAGTTCCTATATTAACTGCCATTGATTTTAAAATGTAAAAACATAAGCCTCAGTTTGCAGTTTCAGTATACAAACTGTCAATTCTCCTGGGGATAAAGAAAACAACCTTAAATATTCCTGTATTCTCCTGGGGATAATGAAAACAACCTTAAATATTCCAGTATTTTCCCAAAAAGTAAAATTGTTTATGAACTTTCATTTTGCAAGCTTAAAACACATCATCTGTTTGCAAACCTTACAAATTTCTGTGACATTTTAACTGTTGCTTTCTTAACAGTTGTTTTTCAAATAAAGACTGAGAATTTAACTAAGACCAAAATATTTTCAAGGAATTGAAAAAGAATATTTCATCACCAGTCCTCAAAAACAAGTTGAAAATATAATTTTAATTTGATTTTGTGAAATGAATAGAAAGCTACTGCCTTTATTATAATCTCCAATTGCTTGAATTTCAGAAATTGAACTAATATGTTCTGTTATATATATGTATATATATATATTTAAATGTTATATATATATATATATATATATATAA
>NW_013669933.1:72117-73493 GCF_000517525.1 Limulus polyphemus
ATGTTCTGTTTATGAGTTTTTACGGTTCTGTAGATATATCCAGGCGCATAGTTTCCTATGATAGGTTGGAGAACCTTTTCTTTTGCTTGTTTGTTGACAGTGGCGATCAATTTATTAATGTCTGTTTTTAGTGTTTTTGTCGGGTCAGCTCTAATCCTCTTAAACTTGCTATTGTCCGATAGAATGGCGTCCAATTTTGTCTTATATTCCTGTTTGTCCATGATCACTATATATATAATAAAATGGCAGAAAAGTAAAGTAAACATTAAAAAGCATTGACTTTAAATTTTTATGATAATTTGTAAATGCTCATGTAAACGATTTTCTTATTGTGACATCTCCTATGCTACATGGACTTTCAGAAAGCATCTTGATGTTAAACAGTGATCAATAAATTTCTCGATGCTTGTTACACAACCAAAATTATATTCACAGTTTTTATTTTCTTAATTAATTTTTAATTAACAACTTTTGTTTTGTTCTTGCTCGTGGTTAATGACCTGTGTGTGAAGGGTTGGAGGTGCACACAGCATTACTATATGTAGCAAGATACTACATGAAAATGAAGAAAAACACTCATTAAAAACAGAAACTAGGTGATAAAGTACTGGTTTCTGTGTTTCAGCTACAAATTGTGAGATTTGAACACTTCAGGATGAGAAGTCAAGTGTGTGGTTGGTAAAACCTACCACAAGAGTTTATATAACAATTCTACCAATTAATGTCGATCAATTTTAATATAAAAGTGCTTACAGCTCCTGTAAGTTCCAGTTAATATTAAGGCTGATTCTTATTACGCAATACAACTCTTAAATATCAAACCATTTAAATTTTATTAACTTTTTTATTCCCATTACCAATTCAAAATTTTATTTTGGTAAAATTCCCATGTCAGAAATGTTAATGCTTCGACAAAAGTTATAAACTGTTTCATTGCAGAGAAGACATAGTAAGTTTGAGAACTTTATTGGATTGCCATTTTAGTTTCTATATTGAGGCCTCAGTATAGAAGCTGAAGAGTTGTCTTCTTTTCACAGAGAGTCCCAAACCTACTAAGGACTATAAACTGATTATCTGTGGGCAATAGAGAGCTAAATTATTATTAGATGGATAAGTTAAGTACAGTTTATGACCATTTTACAGCTTCAGCATACAGTCACCAAGGGTGGCCAATTCATGTCACCTGACACCCAGAACAAAACAATTTGATTCAGGGAAAAGTTTCACCATTACACTTAACCCTTCAGGCAAGTACTTCTTATTACTTGGAAATTACTGTCGCATATGTATTATAAGACAAAAATCAACAATGATGCATGTGTATACATGGCTTAGATGCTGTGCCCCCGCCTGTATGTGCTCCACCATTTCCGTAT
>NW_013669933.1:74399-84999 GCF_000517525.1 Limulus polyphemus
GATGATGATGATGATGATGTACTTAAAATATTTACTGTACAAAAATAAATACAGAAAATCAATAAAAATATACCTTCTATTTGGTAAATTATGAATGTAAGTATAACATTAAAGGATGCATTAAACTTTAAAAAATTGTTTGTTTGTTTTTGAATTTCGTGCAAAGTTACACGAGGGCTATCTGCACTAGCCATCCCTAATTTATCAGTGCAAGACTAACCAGCACCACCCACCACCAACTCTTGGGCTACTCTTTTACCAACGAATAGTGGGATTGACCGTCACCTTATAACGCTCCCACGGCTGAAAGGGCGAGCATGTTTGGTGGGACGGGGATTCGAACCTGCGACCCCGCAGATTGTGAGTCGAGCTCCCTAACCACTTGGCCATGCCAGGTCCCTAAAAAATTGTTTGTTTAAAATGTTATTGGTGATTCTGACATGTTTAATTATACATTAGCACATTTTCCAAGCAGCTGGTTAAAATAAAATTTCCTATTTTATCGTCTCTAGTCTTTTCGTTTTCAGAAAAAGTTCTATGTAAAATATTGCATCTCTTATTAAAAACATATAGATTTTTTGTTTCTATACAGGAAATAAACTTTTAAGCCCTTAGATAATACTTTAAAAAATTAGACATCATGACATTAAACAAAAATAAGCTGGAAATATATGTTTTTGAAAAAATCTTCCATCACTAGTAAATCAAGATACCTTCAATATGTCATAACAACCACCTTATTTTAAAAAGTAAAATAACAACATATTACCTGTTTATTTCCTTGTTTAGCTGCTTTTTTTATTTCCATTTCCTGTAATCAGTTAAACAAAAAAGACATGCATATTATAAATATAAATTTTTATTATTACATATGGAAAACTTATTTTTATTAAATTTAATTGTAGAAAACTTTGCTCATCATAAGAAAGAGTTCAAAATTAAGATATTATATGTGATATATAGTATTCATTAACTTGTTGTTACTTCTATAACTTAAGCTGTCTTATAAGCTGGTACTTGCAGTTCCCCGTGTTTTACTTATTTTAATAATGGGTCCCCCAGTTTTCTTCATATCAGCTGGATCTTGACCCCTTGTTTTATATATTTTCATAATGGTTTCCACAGTTTCTTCATATCAACTGGCACTTGACAGTTCCCCATGTTTTATATATTTTTATAATGGTTCCCCCAGTTTTCTTCATATCAACTGGTACTTGACAGTTCCCCATGTTTTATATATTTTTATAATGGTTCCCCCAGTTTTCTTCATATCAACTGGTACTTGACAGTTCCCCATGTTTTATATATTTTTATAATGGTTCCCCCAGTTTTCTTCATATCAACTGGTACTTGACAGTTCCTCATGTTTTAGTTATTGTTTTATAATAGTTTCCCCCAGTTTTCTTCCTATCAGTTGCAACTTCATAGTTCTCTGTGTTTTAATTATTTGTATATTAGTTTTGCCTAGGTTTTCCTATCAGCTGCTACTTCATAGTTTTTCTATGTTTTAGTTATTTGTATAATAGTTTCACCTAGTTTTCCTATCAGTTGCTACTTCATAGTTTTCTGTGTTTTAGTTATTTATATAATAGTTTTGCCCAGTTTTTTTCATATCAGCTGCTACTTCATAGTTTTCTATGTTTTAGTTATTTATATAATAGTTTCACCTAGTTTTTCCTATCAGCTGCTACTTCATAGTTTTCTATGTTTTAGTTATTTAATAATAAATGGCCTAAATGTTACTGTTATAAGCTGGCACTTGACAATTTCCTGTCTTTTGTTATATATGCAATAATAGTTTTACCTCTGTAATTGTTTTTTGTTGTTAATTTCCCTCAGTTTTCTTGCTATAAACTGGTACTTAACATTTCAAGTTAGTGTTTTTGAGCAAGGCAGAAATTTAAGAAATGAGATAAAAACCTTGAAAGATGTTTCTTTCTTTTGGATGTTACAACAAAAAAACATGTCTTACAAAATTGTAGCATTTATATTGTCAAAGTAGTTTTTCTAATATAACCTCACTCTTTAAAGTTATATAGAATGAATTAAAGCTTCCTGGTTTAGGAATAAGTCTTAGAAAGTTAAAATTTTTAATCTAATTCCTGAAAATCTTACCAAATCCCAAGTACTGGCGTGAAGTCAAAACATCACCTTTGCCAGATCAATTTAGTAAAACTTTAAATTCAGAATGCTATCTAAATGTATTAAACTTTGTTGTTTTTTTTTACATTTTTGGCCATCTTTCCAAATAATTTCGACTAAACATTTTTGATTAAGTTCAAAGTGGTAATCATATGATTTGTTACACACACATAAATATATATATATATATATATATATAGATTATCCTATTATATTGAATTAACACACTTGTTTCAAGAACTTATGGACATCTATTTACACATATCTTCTGGAGGTGTGCATATGTGTGAACAAATTTAAAGATACAATTTGTTTGTTTGAAGTTATGCACAAAGCTACACAATGGACTATCTGTGCTTTGCCCACCACGGGTATCGAAACCCAGTTTCTAGTGTTGTAAGTCCGCAGACATACCGCTGTGCCACTGGGGGGCTTAAAGATACAAAAGGAAAAATATTTACAGAAGCCATAATTTCTACTCACAAGTTGTTTTTCTTGCCTTTCCAAATCTCTTCTATCTTTATCAATGCCTCTCTGTACTCTTCTTAGGTCTCTGTCTTGCTGGCGCATTTGTTCTTTATTTGGGGGAGTGGAGAGAAAGGTAATAAATCTCATTAAACCAATACAATATTTGGGATTCCCATTATCAAGTCATTAATCTCTTTTTTTTTTTCATCCATATACATGTAATTACCTTAATTGTTTAAATAATTTTGTATCGGTGATTAAAATGATCTAATATTTCTCAAGTCCACAAAGGCAAGTGTAAAAATTAGAGTTTTGCCAAACTGTAAAAGTAGAGTTTGCTATTAAATATTTGAAATTATATTATTCACACAAAAGTCACTATCTTTTGCCTTACAGTTTATTAAAAGTTTTATTTCATGCCACCAACTACAATATCTTGGCTTATAATTTTTTAATTGATTTTTGTCATTAACACTAACGAAATAAAAGCCTTTAAAGCAATTTAGTTAAATCCTCTAAAACTCTTGTCTTCTAATCAAACATCTCAAACTGCACTGAATAATCTTTAATCAAACCACATTGAATAATCCTCAATCAAAACACCCTGAATAATTCTTAACAATAACACTCTGAATAATCTTAATCACATCCCAATAGATAATCCTCAATCACAAAACCCTGAATAATACTTAACAATAACACTTTAAATAATCTTAACCACATCCCAATGCATAATGCTCAATAACATCACAATGAACAATCTTCAGTCACATCATAATAAATAATCCTTAATCACAACACAATGAATAATCCTTAATCATGTCACAATGAATAATCCAAAACACTTTAGCTAAAATCCCACACTGACAACATGGAGGGGCCAGTGGGGTCTGCACTACTTCTGGAACAGAAATGCTCATCACCTGGGCCACATTAAATCCAATTCTTGGGTGGTAAAAGCCAACTGGCCATTGATGCAAAATGATAGTCCATGAGTGGCAGTCCAGTATTTATTTTTGTGTTATAATTGTGTGCCACCCAGAAAGAGTACAAGGTAATCTTATAGAACACCCCATCTCAACTATTGCTACCAGGAAAATTACTGATTAGCAACACCCCCCCCACAGAGAGGGATCCCCATGAAAATGACGAGAGGATCCCTGAAGGTTCCAAGGAGTCAACCGTCAAATCACATAAATAGTGAGATATAAGTGTATTAGTTGTGGTACACATACCAGCCTGTACAATCTCCTCTGGCAGGCGATGGAACCAAACTGCCAGGGACATCGACATATGGCAAAATTGATGAGATGAGACCCAAAGAAGTCTCAATTTCTCAGATAAGCCCAGAGTAAGCAATATGCACCAACTGACAAACTCAACTAGTCAAAGTGACAAGGGATAAGTCACATGACACCTTAGGATCCCAATGGATAAACAAACCATGATGTAAACCCCAAAACACTTCAGGCACAAAAGACGATCCAGATTGGAGCGTTCACAAACATGGAAAATGTAGGAAAGACGAATAGGATAAAAAGCCTTATCCCCTTCTCTAGTCACAAAAGATTTTGGCAGAAAAGGCCTATCAGGATGCAACAGAACATAAGTGGAATGGTAAAGAGTCCTATGAACATGAGTTGCAAATACATCTGAATGTCCATGTGTTGTAGCCAGTAATAGAAGAAAATAAGACAAGATAAGCCATGGAGAACTACTGAGATATCCGAATTAGGAACTTGAAAAGGACAGTGGGGATGGATAACCCGAAAAGACTTTAGAAGCAATAACAAAACCATGGGTCAAAAACATTACATCTTCCTGAAAAATGAAAAGTAGCTGACAAAGCAGCCTTATACAGAGAAGCAGATAAACGGTGCCAATCCTTTGTTGTATAACCACATCAGAAATTGTGAAACATGCAACACAGTGGGACAAGAAGGATTAAAACCATGTCTATGAGATCACTTACAATAAGTGAACCATTTCCATTGATAAACATCTAACAAAGAATGCTAAATGGACTGTGTTAATAAATATGCCACCCGAGAGGTCAAACTCCAATATCATGGACCACATAAAGGCCAGGCAGGAAACCAGAGAATGATGATCGCCAGTTGAAAAACTGTTCGAGTGAGGGATGGCCAAAGAGGAAACGGAAGAGGTTGCCACTCCTGAAGATACTGAAGGACTGAAAAAAGCTGACCCTTCCAATATGGTGCCACCAAAAGAGCTCAACAGGATGAGGTGCAAATCAGTGCAAGAACTTTCAATAACAGATAAATCAGAGGGAACAGGTAAAGATGAAGACCTGTCCAATCCTGGCTGGGAGCATTTATGCCAAAGCCAGAGGGTACAAGAGACCAGAAGGACGAGAGCTGGGCATTCTAATATGTGGCAAAAGCATCGATCTGAAGCATCTCGAGATGAGAGCAGATCCAATGAAAAACTTGTGGATGAAGTATTCATTCTGTGGGGACGAGATAACTGATCAGCCACTAAACTCATAACACCTGGAACACAACAAGCAAGGAGAACAATCTGATGATTGTAGGTCCAAAGGAGAAGATCCAATGCCTGAAAACAAAAAGACTTGGAGTGAGTGCCCCCTTACTTGGAAATGTAAGAGACCACCATGGAACTGTCCAAGTGAGCATTACCACTTTCCCTCACAACAATTTCACAGCCAAAGACCTAGTTCATTGAACTGCTACAAGTTCTAAAAGATTGATGAGGAGAGAAGATTCTCTACTGTCCAGAGGCCCTAGAATTCCATATCCCCCTACACAAGCTTCCCCATCCCTGGAGAGAAGCATCCATGAAAAGATCAAGTAGGCTGGAAGCCGTTAGGTTCACCAGACAATCCAGCACATCCGTGCAAATGTTCCATTGGTCCTGTAATGACCATTGCAGGGAACACATGTGGGCCCAACCCAAAGGAATGAGTGATTCTAAGGATGCCCACATCCCCAAAAGCAATAGAACCACATGCAATGGTGGAGAGAGAGATGACTATTTTAGAAGAATGGCATAGAGGAAAAGGTTGGGCCCAATTAAGACATGAATTGAAAAATCCCCCCAAATGGGTGAGGTATTCTTACTCCCATGCAGTAGACTTCTCCTTTCTGATGAGAAACCCAACCCTTGCAGCTTCTGATAAAAGAGCTTGAGTGTGAAGCTCTGCCAAGTGGCGGGGTGAAGTGAAAAGAAGCTAGTCATCCATATAATGGTGAATGCCCATTGGGTGAAGATGAGATGAAAAGAATTGGACTATCTGGCAAAAAATGTATGAGGTGGATGGAAGGCTGAATGGTAGACCACGAAATTGAAAAACCTGTTTCTTGTGTACAAAATGGAGATACCGATGTGAAGACTCATGATCAAAATATGAAGGTAGCCATCATCGACAATGAACTTTGTCATCCATAAACTGGTTGCAAAGTGCTACTGGAGGGAAAGAAGTAACTCCATGGTAAACCGAGGAGGCTGGAGTAAATGATTGAGATGAAAAATGTCAATGACAGGTTCCAAATTGCCCTTCTTCTTTGATACTACAAACAAATTGGAATAAAAACCCTTGAGAGATGAGTCAACACAATCTACAGCATCTTTGAGCAGAAGATCCTGGATGGCTTGTTCTCAATGACTGGATGTAAGATGATCCTTGGGGAGGGGAAAGACAACTGGTATGGTAGACATAAAATGAAGGACCAACCCTCTGGTAAAAACCTGAATGACCCACTGATTGTCGGGAAAGGTCTCCCATACAGACACAAATAGTCAGAGTTGAGTCCCACAGGACCCGGACCCCATAGGGTAGTTGCCAATACCAATGTCGGCACTTCACACAAAAGGAGGATGTCCACTGATAAGGGTTGAATCTTCCTTGTGTTCTGAACAAGAGGTGCAGTAAACCGTCTGGTAGAAGACTGGGAAAGGAGGGAAGTGGGTGTTGCAAGAAAAGATTGGAGACAGACCACATATACCAAAGATTCCATGGGATCTGGAATATCTGCAAAAATTGATTGTTGGAGAAAAGGAACTTCTCTGAGAACTCTGAGAGTCAAAGAAAAAAAAAGTTGACTGCCCTCAAGCAAGGCACCACTCTCCAAAGATACAGGTACAAACTAATGAAGAGAAAAAGAAGAGTTGATAACCTAACTAAAGTAGAAGTCAATAGGTGACTCAGATCCTCTGAAAATTGTGCAGGAGACCTGTCAAAAGCCTCAGACAACACTTTCAAAGAAGGTAAAAAATAAAAACAGATGTAAGGGACAGTTAAATCTAGGAAAACTGAATCAGGTTAAGACGAATAGAAGCATCAGGCCTAGAACCCCCAAACAGGGAAAGAAGGATCTAACTGCTGAGAATCTAAATATGGTTTCTCCAAGAGATGGAAAGCTAAAGCATGCTGATCCAATAAATGGGGAAGACAAGGCATGGCAGCACCTTCTCTCAAC
Organism: Limulus polyphemus; assembly: GCF_000517525.1. Lineage (NCBI taxonomy): Eukaryota > Metazoa > Arthropoda > Merostomata > Xiphosura > Limulidae > Limulus > Limulus polyphemus. Next base: position 81,470 of record NW_013669933.1, read on the forward strand.
TGATCTACAAATCTCCAAGCATGCACAGCAATGTCAGGCAAAGTTGGAATGACTAGGTAATCAGCTGTTTGACTTTCCCCCAACAAACCAGAAAAGTCATAAGCCACAGGAGAAATGCTCAAGATATTACGAATTTGATGTACCAGTTGCAAAAATGGTGCAGGAGCCCGGATGTCTATCCAAGGCTCAAGATTAACTGTCTGAGCAAAGGAAGGAGCCAGAAAAATAAGAGTCCAAATTCTCCCAAGACCACCCCTGATCCCCTGCAAGCTGCCTCTGAGCCTACAGAAGAACAAACATCAGATCTCATGTAAGACTCCACCTCTCTGGAAAGGGATCCTCCCCCCACTGCCCAGGCAATGCTAGACTCCGGAGGTAGAAGATTAGGAGCACTAGGAGACTCCATATCAGAGAAGTAAATGTGAGAATTAATATCCAAAACATCTGATTTTTTGTGTGTGTGTAGAAATTAATGAAAATAAACAAACTCAAAACCCAATAAGACAAGTCAAAAAATAAAAAATCATCCAAATATGGGTATAACTAAATTTATACAACATGTAAGAGAAACTTGCAGCAATCACATAAAACCGTCATTGTAACATTCTACCATCGAGAAAAGTGAATAGGAAGTAATAACGGGGAGCTTATATACAAATCTGGTATAGGAGGCACATTGACATAGGTGGAGAGAATCACAAAATATAAATCACTATCAATATAGTGGTGCATAAAAGCTGGAACAAGTGAGGTAACATTCATACCAATGCTTAGATAGGCAGAAAATAGAAACTTTTGTCAGGATAAAGCTAATGTGTTTCAGAACTCAATGGAAAGAAAGCTGTAAAATTCCCTTTATGACAACATATAAAAAATTTACAATACAGCATACACTGTAAATTAATTTGTGTAAGTAAATTAATTAAAGAAAATTTTGTTAATTGCCAGGTCCTTGAACCTAGCTTACGAATCAGTACAGGTGTTACCAAGAGATATTACAATATAGTGTGTAAAATATATGTATTAAGTTTTCATTATCACTGTTATTAAATAGGAATAAACCAATAAATGATACCAATTCAATTCCATGCAATCTAACAATTTTAAGAGTAGAGAGTGAATGAATTTTCCTTTAATACGTAGTTATACAAAATATTTACTACTTTTCAGCTTTCCTTTTAACTGTTTCTTTTTAACAGATGAAATATACAGTACATACACACACTTTATATCTCATGAACATTACTCTTCTACTGTTGCATTGAGCCAATCATTCAGGAATTTTACATACACTAGATTTAGTCTATCCAGTTCCTGAACAACTTAATGTTACCCGTTAATAAACACACACTTTATATCTCATGAACATTACTCTTCTACTGTTGCATTGAGCCAATCATTCAGGAATTTTATATCCACTAGATTTAGTCTATCCAGTTCCTGAACAACTTCATGTTACCCGTTAATAAACACACACTTTATATCTCATGAACATTACTCTTCTACTGTTGCATTGAGCCAATCATTCAGGAATTTTATATCCACTACATTTAGTCTGTCCAGTTCCTGAACAACTTCATGTTACCCGTTAATAAACACACACTTTATATCTCATGAACATTACTCTTCTACTGTTGCATTGAGCCAATCATTCAGGAATTTTACATCCACTAGATTTAGTCTATCCAGTTCCTGAACAACTTAATGTTACCCATTAATAAACACACACTTTATATCTCATGAACATTACTCTTCTACTGTTGCATTGAGCCAATCATTCAGGAATTTTATATCCACTACATTTAGTCTATCCAGTTCCTGGAGAACTTAATGTTGCCCGTTAATAATCAAAAGAAGGGAACGTGGCTGCAATTACTTGTTTTCTAAAGACTTATATACTCTGTACTCTTTATTTTGTTCCTGTTCCTTACCTGATGTAGTTGTTTTCTTTGCAAATAAACTCATTCTGGGAATAGTAGTAGTACAGTTGAAGTGGATTCTGAAAATATATACATCTGATGTTACTCGTCCAAACCTGATCAACAAATTATCTTAGTATTATTTTATTGTTGTTGTTCTTATGCTAGTTAACATAAAGACTATTTTCCTAATCTAAACCAGCCAATTTTGTGTGCATGTGTGTGTGTTTTCAATACAATCACAACAATAATTTCAATGTTTCATATTCTATACGAGTTAAATTATTTACCTTCATTAGGATACTTTTCTCACAAACAATTTCTCATCTAACGCTAGAACCATATTATAATTGTTTTTTTTACTCATGTTATTGGGTACACTATTCAGTACCACTTTTCACTCTATGTACAAACATATACAAAATGATAACAACAGGTACACATCAAACCACCTGAGGAGAGGGGAAACCCCATTTACAGCATCCAATATGTTGTAGAAGTAAAAAAGACCAACAAAAGTTAGAATAACAGACAAACAAGACTTGGTAATACTGATCTAGCCCATTATGACAAAAACCATAGAGTAAATTGAAAATAATACTAAAACAAGTGCAAGTTGTGTATAGGAAATACCTTTGCCCCAACTAATATTATACTGTATGCTTAAGTCCCCCCCAGTATGATTGACATTGACTTTTGACATGTGACCTTCAAATGTTAATCAGATCTAAAAGTTTGATCACAATCCATTCATTCAACCTTGAGAATCCTGTCCACAAGAGGACAGACAGACAGACAGGGTAATCCAATTGACCCCATTTGGCTTCAAGAAGAAGTGAGGACATAATAATATGATGAAAAGTACACAAGAAAAATAAAGATAGAAAAAAGCCTTCTTCCTCCACCTAACTGATAAAATACTCAGTTAACCTAGCACAAGAAATCAGTAATATCGGGACACCCTCTTGAAAACATTCAAATAGTTGATCCAAGTTCTAATAAAGGAGAGAGAACTCAGTCAAGTGGATAAGGCATAATACTTCATCAAGAAGACCCACAATGGAATCCTGACTGTACCAACACATAAACAGCCCTCCTCTGCAGATTAGTATCTAGTACCAAGTGGACACAACAGACTTCCACCAAGAAGATCTAGAATCAATTCCTCTCTGCAACCAACACATAAACAGCCCTCCTCTGCAGATTAGTATCTAGTACCAAGTGGACACAACAGACTTCCACCAAGAAGACCTACGATCAATTCCTCTCTGCGACCAACACATAAACAGCCCTCTTCTGCAGATTAGTATCTAATACCAAGTGGACACAACAGACTTCCACCAAGAATACCTAGGATCAATTCCTCTCTGCAACCAACACATAAACAGCCCTCCTCTGCAGATTAGTATCTAGTACGAAGTGGACACAACAGACTTCCACCAAGACGACCTACGATCAATTCCTCTCTGTGACCAACACATAAACAGCCCTCCTCTGCAGATTAGTATCTAATACCAAGTGGACACAACAGACTTCCACCAAGAAGACCTAGGATCAATTCCTCTCTGCGACCAACACATAAACAGCCCTCCTCTGCAGATTAGTATCTAG
>NW_013669933.1:85999-88382 GCF_000517525.1 Limulus polyphemus
CAATTCCTCTCTGTGACCAACACATAAACAGCCCTCCTCTGCAGATTAGTATCTAATACCAAGTGTACACAACAGACTTCCACCAAGAAGACCTACGATCAATTCCTCTCTGCGACCAACACATAAACACCCCTCCTCTGCAGATTAGTATCTAGTACGAAGTGGACACAACAGACTTCCACCAAGACGACCTACGATCAATTCCTCTCTGTGACCAACACATAAACAGCCCTCCTCTGCAGATTAGTATCTAGTACCAAGTGGACACAACAGACTTCCACCAAGAAGACCTACGATCAATTCCTCTCTGCAACCAGCACAAATTAGCAGCCAAAACATATGATAAAAACTAGTTAGTAGTTTGCATCCAGTTATAAAAGATAATTAGTTATTAATTAACAAATAGACTTATGTGATAATACAGGCCTCTAATCATGACAACAGTATTTCACTCAGTACTTTTAGTACTGCAGATCATTATCGATATTTGGAAAAAAAAGAAGAGCTTTTTTTACCAAAAAATTCCTCATGGTTTTTGTATTAAAGTGAAACTATTAGCAAAAATCTTAATTCAGAGTTCCATTTAGGATTCTCTTATTCAAAAAGTTAATTTTCTTCCTCTTAATGTTTCTCTCAATAATAATAATAACAATTTTATTATCCATAAAAAATGATTCCCAGAAAGTTCTGAATGTATGATATTTAAGTATAAGCTCTTGAAAACTGCCAGCAAGTTTTCTGCATTTCTAAAACTTTGTGGTAAATTAAAACACTTTCTTTATAACAAACATGCTGAGGTACCAGTCCTTTGTCTGGGTTATGAACTTAAGAAAATGTGAGGGTAGATGCTATGATAAATAACACAAAAATTCTAATTTTCACACACCTTATATATAACACAACAAACTATTACAGTATTCATTATTACCTCACCAAATATTTTGTATAGGCTTTAAGAACTCACTATGAATAAACTTAAAACATGGTATACACTGTGAAGTGGTCAGGGTGACTTTGTAAGAGGTAGTGGCCAAAGTAGTGACAGTAGGGGGCTTTCTTTTACACACTTTCAACACCCAGCTCTTGATGTCCTTCTAGTGTTTCACATTATTAATTGACAGTCATTGGCCGCAGAAGTGTCTTATGCGGCAAAGGTATGTGGTCACAGGCCAAAGTAAAAAGTGGATATAACTCAAGAAACAGCACTTCATATCAGCCTTATGGCTGCTGTTGGAATAAAAACTTCATCCGAGTTTATGTATTATTGCAATAGTGGCGGTCATTTTTTCATTGAATTCCTTCATAAAGAGTGCTAGTGCTCTATCCGACACACACATTGTGTAAATGTTGTGTTATAAAAAATTTAATAAAGTCTTTTTCTTTTGTTGTAAGGACATGGTGCCATCTATGAATGTAGTTAAAGTCAACTTACGTCAATGATAATAAATGCTCAATAACAGCAATAATGGAGATGGAAGGGATTATGAACCCACCATTAACATGCCCCTTGTTCCAATGTATTATCCCACAAAATTTGGTTGAGATTGGCCCAGCAATCTAGTAGTTAGATAATAGACAGACAGACACAGGTTTTTGTGCTTTCTTGACTTTTATTTTGATAAGCTTCAGTATCCTCTAATGCACAAGTAAACTTTGTATTCTTGCACATACAAATTAAACAAATCTCATAGAAAGATGTGTGAAGGAATCAAACTATTCTATGTGCGAAGGTGAAGTATCATCTCGGAACAGAAAATCCATTGTCTGCAAAAACATGGAAGATGTTAAGAATAGGATTTATGAAGTTACAAAACATTGCAAAGAAATCATACACACAAAAGTAAGTTTTGTTTAAAACTATTAACATCCAGGTACTAGTCTAACCTATGGCTGCTTGCAATAGAGAAGATGCCCAAGAGGCTTACAGAGTTGGAGACTCTCTCATTAAGTATACTGATTACAGTGTTTTGCCAAGTGCTGAAGTAAAGGACATTATAGAGTGCACTAACAGTTTAGTTATTGATACTATGAAGCATTGTCTTTTTTTTTTTATTGTGCATATACACTGAGTGGTCACAAGTAAATAGACACCTAATTTTTTGTCACTTAACTGATTTATGCTAACTAATTTGTGTTCACAGAGCACTATATAAATGAAAATGGTCCACACACTAATTATCTTGTGCTACAACATGCCCAGAACTCAAGGTTCTCTTCAATTGTCAGATTTTGTTAGAGGAAGGATAGTTGGTTAAGCAGATGGTGGAATAAATCAGCAGCAAATTTCGCAGAATTAGGGAATCCCGCTTTTGACAGTCAACTGAGCACCGTGCGGGTCGTCCTGGTCCATCGGAGAGGACAAAAAGGACTGTCAAGAGGAGCA
>NW_013669933.1:89322-90252 GCF_000517525.1 Limulus polyphemus
CCTTCGAGAATCTCATGACGTGTTACCAGCGTCACATGACTTCTGGTGTCGTAACAATATAAACTGATAAGGCAGCTATGACACAACTTATAGCTAACAGGTTAAAAAATAGTTTTAAATATAAGTTTAAAGACAAACATAGAATATTTATGAATAAGCTTATATTTGCTGTTATTCTAATGTTAGGAGTATTAGGAACAAAATGAATGAGTTCAGGACACTGGTTGAAATGGAAGATTCCGATACACTGAAAAATTTCTTAGATTTTTCTATATTTGGAGAACACTGACAATAGGTAATATTTCAAAATCCCAGTTGTAAGTCATTTAATGGTGATTTTTTAAAAGAGGGAGTGAAGTGGCTCGATATAAAAAATGATGAGCTGCAACCTGTTGGGATTACAACTGTAAACAAAAAATCTGTAAAAACATTTAGCTTTTATTAGTTCGAATCAGGAATTTTAATGATAGAAAGTTCCTAACTGACAATTGTTGTAGGCCACCTGATCAGACATATGTCGTCAGTGAGAAACTGTATAATTGTTACTCCTGATCAGACATATGTCGTCAGTGAGAAACTGTATAATTGTTACTCCTGATCAGACATATGTCGTCAGTGAGAAACTGTATAATTGTTACTCCTGATCAGACATTTGTTGTCAGTGAGAAACTGTATAATTGTTACTCCTGATCAGACATTTGTTGTCAGTGAGAAACTGTATAATTGTTACTCCTGATCAGACATATGTTGTCAGTGAGAAACTGTATAATTGTTACTCCTGATCAGACATATGTCGTCAGTGAGAAACTGTATAATTGTTACTCCTGATCAGACATATGTCGTCAGTGAGAAACTGTATAATTGTTACTCCTGATCAGACATATGTCGTCAGTGAGAAACTGTATAATTGTTACTCCTGATCAGACATAT
>NW_013669933.1:91252-94827 GCF_000517525.1 Limulus polyphemus
TGATCAGATACATGTTGTCAGTGAGAAACTGTATAATTGTTACTCCTGATCAGATACATGTTGTCAGTGAGAAACTGTATAATTGTTACTCCTGATCAGATACATGTTGTCAGTGAGAAACTGTATAATTGTTACTCCTGATCAGACATTTGTTGTCAGTGAGAAACTGTATAATTGTTACTACTAAAAATAATGATGCAATAATCATATGAGACTAACTTTTAACAAAATGACTGGAATTGTATTGGGTCAGATAATGAAGGAAAAAAAGATTTCTTGAAATGATTTAGAATAGTTTTCAGTACCAACTGGTCAGGGAACCAACCAGAGGGGATGAAATTTTAGTTACTATTAACCACTAATGTGAATGTGGTTAAAGAATTGAAGTTGGAAACATTTTCGAAGAAAGTAATCATTGCATCATTATGTTTGATGTTTTGCTGCAGTGCAAAATAAATAAATAGGAAATTTTAGTTCCTAATTTCAGAAAGGCAATTTTCAGGAGATGAGACATAATTTATCATTATGGAATTGGGATAATGAATTTAAAGGTGAAGTGTGACAGATTTGTGAAAGTTTTTACAAATCTTTTAATTCAAGCTAGGCATATTCACAGAGAAAATAACAGGGATGATCAAAATTAAGCTTATTAAAAACATGGAGGAGAAAATACGACATAAAAAAAAGTTTAAAAAGTTCAATTGACCACAGTATGGAAGATTTAAAGAACTTTGGGAAATTTTGAAATCTGGTTACAATATATAAATTAGGAAATGACAAAAAGGTTTCAAATGCAACTTGCTGTTAATGTTAAAACCAACAGCAAGAAGTTGTTTAAGTTTATTAAATTAAGTAGAATTTTAAAATGGGGTTCTACTCTAAAGGATAATGATAGCAATGTTTTATTATTTTCCCTAAAGTTTTAAATAAGGTCAAATATCAGATGTGCAAACTTTTTTCTCTCTCACTTTTGGCATTTCAGTAGATAGTGAGCTATGGGATGAACAATTGCTAATTTTACTCCCATCTTTATAGGAGATGATAAGTTTCCCTAAAAATTATAGGCCAGTTAGTCTTACTCTGTGTTGAGGAAAATTCTAAAGTCTCAGAAAAGAAGCTTCACAAAATCATTTAGTGACATATGATATCATAAACGAAAGCCAACACGGATTCACTAAAGGAAAATCTTGACTTGCTAAATTGTTAACTTTTTTTGAAGATGTTTCTTGTTATATGGATGATGGAAAGTGTGTGTACTTAGATTTTTCTAAAGACTTTAGATATGAAGCTTTACACAGAAGATTAGCTAAACAAATCACATAGATGTGCATTGGGGAATGATTAGTTGATTGGATTATAAGGGGATGGGTGACAGGAAGCAAAAAGTTGTTATTAATGGAGTCCATAAAACTAGACTTTTGTTACTAGTGGTGTAGGTAAATGTTCAGTGTTTTGGTATGTGCACTTTTTTATATATATAATGATATTGATGAAGGCAGAACTAGTAAAGTTTGGATATGACATTAAACTATTTCTAGCTGTATTGAAGATACTGAGGTACTACAGAATGATTTGGATAAATTAGAATGTTGGAAGAATACTTACGTTGTATTAAAGACAGATTAACTTCTAGTAAAGACAGTTGTATTGTTTCTAATAGAACGAGTAGCTTATTGAGCAAGTGACTGTTGGCAATAGTGGAGACAAGCACTTTACAAGAGTTCCACTGGGAAATTCATAATTTCCTGGAAATAAAAGGTTCATTTAAGTTTTTTTACTTTTTTCTCAAGGAAGGGTGTGCAATGACAGCCTTGAAATCCAAATAGCCCCATGCTTATATGTTAAATTATACTGTTTATGAGTCAAAAGAGGTAAATATTCCTTCAGATAAATCATTAGCATCAAAACCCAGTTCCTAGCATTACAAGTCTGCAGACTTATCGCTGTGCCACTGGGGAGCTAAAGAAGCGGGTCTCTCATTACAAAGATCTAATGAACTTAAGTGTGCAACATCTATAATGAACAAAAACTTATTTCTCAAATAAATACATAATTTATAAGATCTTATTGCACTATAAATCATTGTGGCATTGAATTTAATATGTAAAGGAAAAATTTGTAATATATGTCAGTATAAAAGCTACCACAAAGTTGTTGTTTTTTAAATATATTATTTGCATTACTTAAATGAAGTAAAAAAATTTTGTACAAAAACAAAAAGTGTCATGCTGTACAATTAACTATAATAGAAAATAATATTGTTATTCACTAACATAATACATTTTTACATAATTTAGGCTAAACAAAGGCAAACGTTTTCTTAAATATATTGAAATTACCATTGCAGTCACAAATATCACCCTAACTTATATAAGAAAACTATTCTACAAGTTTTTATGTAAATATGATTTCCATTTAAACACTCACCCAACACTGGAGAAAGGTCAGGTCATAGGGGTGGGAACCTATTGGCTTAGTCAGTCGATATATAGCCTGACTAAAATTTACTACCACAAACTTATGATTGTACCATTTGTAGTATTATTTCATTGTTTCTTACACGTGTGAGTCAGGTCATGAAACATAAATATACGTATTTAAAACATTTATAACGACTATATTATATATCCCTTCTTCACCAAGTTCTTCCTCACTCTGAATTTGACATAAGAGGAAGTGTGACATTTTAAGTTATTAAGAAAACGAAATATTTTATGAAGGGTATTGATTTTGAGAGTATTCAGTTTCGAACATGGTGAAATTCAAACTTCACTAAACTATATAGACCACTAACAGATAGTAAAACACTAATACTCACTACAGTATAGGACTGCAACTTGTAAACTTCACAATAATATTACTATATATATTGGTGGCGTACTCTCATAAAACTTAACAATAAGTCTTAAGTTAAAAATAAAAGCTCATGCCTCCCTAACGTGGAATATAATACAATATTTTCAAACTTCAAATTCCATAACTTTTAATTTTACTTGATAACTTATACATATGTATAATTAAACATACACAACTATCACAATCAAAATAACTCAATCTTAAAAAGTTAAGTCAACTGCACAGCAACTTCCATAAAAAATAAAGCTTATACCTTCTGGTTTTTGTATTAGTCGCGTAGCGCACGAATTATTTCGATTTCTTAACTCATAGCAATTCAAGTCGCTTTACATCATTATATGTTGTACACACCCTGAAAGAACACAGCATCAATAACAAATAAACAAGTCCAGAGCACATGTCTAAGCTCTAAATTATATACATATACATATATATACATAGCCATAGTAAAGTGTTAATTTCGTGAACAACAGTTTTAGAATAGAAATGTTTTAAAGCAATTAATACTGCGATATTTAGGGGGGGGGCAGCTATGGACGTCCCCAGAACGTCCAGGGGGAGGGCAAAGTAGTATGAAATTGTGAATTGAATAAAAAAATCATATGTATATGCTGAATGAATAAAGAAAGAATTATGTTTCTTATTTTCCTGGTGGAAATAAGTGCCCCTTTTGCCCTCCCTCTGGGAAAGCCTAAGGTTAGCAGGAGTTGTGTGTGTGT
>NW_013669933.1:95827-96725 GCF_000517525.1 Limulus polyphemus
TGTGTGTGTGGGGGGGGGGGGGGGATTTGACTCCCTAGCGTCATAAAACGGTCTCAAATTCAAATTCTAGTCAGAAATTTTAAAAAGTACAACGATATTCAGTGCGACTGTATATGTCCTCCGGTGGCTCAGTTGTAATTCTGAAGGCTTATAATGATAAAAATCGCGGTGGGCAGAACACAGATAGCTCACAGCGTAATTTTACGCTTAAAAGCAAACAAAAGTGACTGTATATTCATGAATTATTTCACTAACTGAAAAGGACAGATGGAGGTAAAGGAAACAACTGCTCAAGAGTTCGGCGATTTAAAGAGTGGATAAGTAGGATACATTTTTCTTATTTAAATTTGCTGCAAAAATAATTAGCTGTTTCCTACTACAATTAATAGGGTGAAAAGTGTCATAACAGACAGCGGTGCCGTTCTAACTAACCATTGATTGTTCTGCCCTGGGGCCCAGAATTGCTATACAATTAAAAGTAAATATGATTTTCATTTGAACACAGGTAAATGTCCCTCACCCAATACTGGAGAAATGTCAGGTCATAGGGGTGGGAACCTATTGGCTTAGTCAGTCGATATATAGCCTGACTAAAATTTGGATTTACTACCACACACTTTTGATTGTACTGTTACGTTTCCGTTCGTTAATTAATTTTCCGTAAATTCGTTCCGACGAAACTTTAGCGACACAAGTCCTTTCTTAAATAAAACTGGTTTATTCTTTCTAAATATAACTTTGCGATACACTTAGTTTCAACAGTCGCGCTATAACAAACGCTATAATTCTCAACGAACGTCTCACGTGCTCGCCTCAATAATACTCAATTCAATTACACACATTGTTCCGTCACGTTGTGACCGTCTTATATATATACCACTCTACCCCCAACCTAGTA
>NW_013669934.1:0-7278 GCF_000517525.1 Limulus polyphemus
AAAGTAACAATAGTCGCTAAGTTAAATCGATATTTAACAACTAACTGTACCCGGCACGAGGTGTAAACAGTTAAAGTAACAATAGTCGCTAAGTTAAATCGATATTTAACAACTAACTGTACCCGGCACGAGGTGTAAACAGTTAAAGTAACAATAGTCGCTAAGTTAAATCGATATTTAACATCACTGACAGTACCCAGCACGAGGTGTAACCAGCGTATTGTTCAAGAAACCATTTGATTTAGTTTCTAAGTCACAACTAAACCATAATATTCCAGTTCTTGTGCTTAATTTAATTTAAGTTAAGCACAAAGCTACACAATGGGCTATCTGTTCTCTGCCCACCACGGGTATCGAAACCCGGATTCTAGCGTTGTAAGTCCGCAGACATACCGCTGTGCTACTGGGGGCAGTTCTTGTGCATCGTGTATGCTGCATTTAGAAGCTCTGTTTATTTGTTTGTTTGTTATGGATTTCGCGCAAAGCTCCACGAGGGCCATCTGCACTAGCCGTCCCTAATCTAGCAGTGTAAGACTAGAGGGAAGGCAGCTAGTCATCACCACCCACCGCCAACTCTTGGGCTACTCTTATACCAACAAATAGTGGGATTGACCGTCCCATTATAACGCCCCCACGGCTGAAAGGCCAAGCATGTTTGGTGTGAGGGGGCTTTGATCCCGCGACCCACAGATTGCTAGTCGAGCGCCCTAACCACCTGGCCATGCCGGGCCTAGAAGCTCTGGTTTCCAGTTATTAGGATCGGGGAGGGAATGTGAATGTAGTTACAAAAGTGTGCGCCGTCGTAAATTTTGAATTATGTTATCCATAAGAGTATCACATTTTGGGTTCGTTCGAAACAACCCGAGCATCTCTAGGATATTTCATCAAATATTGAAAGGTAAGGAAGAATGGAATATTCGTCTTGTAATGAGCGACTGTGGTACAAGGAAAAGTTTCAATCTTTAACACCTTTGGGAACACGAATAATATCTCTTTTTTTTTTTTAGTGCGTCCTTCAGTCAGTAAGACTAAGTTTTAAACAGTCAACATGAGGTTAGGTTTATGGTAAACACGCTGAAAGACCGAGAAACGTTATAGCGAACCGACCTTTTTTTTTTTTTTAAAGTCCATTCCGTATAGCCTAAACGGGAAATAGATCACGATGTTGTGTGTTGTTCATTACACCAAGCACTGAGCTCTATCTCTCAAAACAAAAAACACATTCCAGCTGATACATCATCCCAAGCCTCTACATAACCCTATGTGAGACGAGAAAATCGGGTTGTCATTTTATCGTTAATAAAACCCACATTATCATCAACAAACACGGCTGTTGACGTTAACCCCTCCCTACCACCCAGAGAGAGAGATAGAAAATCACCCCCCTCTCACATCTTGGAAAGGTAAACTTCTGAAATTTGGTTTACCAACTTGATGGTGGTCCAATTAAAATAATTAAGGCATGTCCTCATTAACTTGCTTTACCCACGGAGCGTATAATCACTTAAAAAGTTGCACTCTTTCCTGTTGAGTGACATAAGCAGCGGAGTAATTACCGTCGTCTATTTCACTGACAGAAAACAGGACTTGATGAAAGTTCCATTTTTAAACCACCACTGATTTATTTACTTTTTTACTTTCAAAACTATTCAGGGGCCAAATTGAATATTTTCCCACGGTCCTTTTTTGTTTGCAAAACGCATCTAAACCAAATTTCCCTGTTAACACCTTTAGATGTATTCGTTCGCTGAGCAAAAAGGTCAATTTTAAAACAAGACAACTGTGTTTGGGCATGTGAAGTGTTTCTGTGAGATTTATACAGTAAAATTTAATACGGAAAATATGCTTATTGTTAACTGCAATATTATTAAAATACAATACCACACAGGTATTGGTATATATTGAAAAAAAAGAAATAACAGTAATGGCTTAACTCTACAGGGGTGACAGAAGGCGTGTATGTGTGTAGCTGTACAGACATATATATATATATATATATATATATATATATATCAATCTATTGATAACAGATGTGGAAATCGAGACAGCATGCTGTAAGTTCGACGGTAACAGACAATTTACACGAGCGTTCAAAGTGTTTGAGCCATAGTTTTTCAGATAAAAAAATATCTACAAAAGACCACCTGCAATACGCCAGGTAACGCGAAAAGGACAAAAGGTCGTGATTTCCTGCCACAAGTCAAACGTCTCCCTCCACGGATAAAAAACATGACCCCAGGTGTGTGTAACACAAAAAGGCATGGCCAACGGTCTTCGTTAATTCCCATCGTTACAATTAAATTCACACTCTCTGAACTGACATAACTGGAACAGACATAAAATCTCATGATTGTGGGTTTCCGTTAACAAATACTCGCATTTTGAGCTGTTGTGTTATTTTGTTTGATTTTCCAGTCTGTTTCAGTTTTACTGAGTTATTTACACCTATATTAGGTTTCCGTTAAAGGCGAAATCCAAACTTCTACCTATATCGTGTTGTTAGTTTTTATAGTTGAGGTTTCTCTACCTTGTTTTAGCTACAAAACACCTGCATAAATAAATACTTTCCTATTCACTAATACAATATCATACTTTCTAGTTAACCACTAATATCAAGTATAACTGAACTCAACTACCATCATGCAGAGATCGTTCAGTTGATGGTTGCTAAGTTACTAGTGTACGAGTTTCTTTCTAGTTAACCACTAATATCAAGAATAACTGAACTCAGCTACCATCATGCAGAGATCGCTCAGTTGATGGTTGCTAAGTTACTAGTGTACGAGTTTCTCTAGTTAGTCCTTAGTATCAAATATAACTGAACTCAACTACCATCATGCAGAGATCGCTCAGTTGATGGTTGCTAAGTTATTAGTGTATGAGTTTCTCTAGTTAACCACTAATATCAAGTATAACTGAACTCAACTACCATCATGCAGAGATCGCCCAGTTGATGGTTGCTAAGTTACTAGTGTATGAGTTTCTCTAGTTAACCACTAATATCAAGTATAACTGAACTCAACTACCATCATGCAGAGATCGCTCAGTTGATGGTTGCTAAGTTACTAGTGTATGAGTTTCTCTAGTTAGTCCTTAGTATCATATATAACTGGACTCAACTACCATCATACAGATATTGACATTGTGTACCATCTGGAGTTAAACAAACAGATATTGATATTGTGTACCATCTGGAGTTAAACAAACAGATATTCTTGCAACTCCAAACTTGACATTGCGTACCATCTAGAGTTAAACAGACAGATATTGGTGCAACTCCAAACTTGACATTGTGTAACATCTGGAGTTTTGATTCAAAGATCCTTAGAATTATCGTAACTGGTTAGTTTTGTTCAGATCAGACTGCATGACTCAACTCACTAACGATGAATATACTTAACGTTATAGATCCAGCACGTAATCTGAAATACAACTATTATAAAGTAGTATAATAACAATTAACGTGGAGGTAAAATAGAAAACTTTGTGATACACCGACGTATATGACAAAAAAAAATGTATCACCCTTTAAATGTTGCATATAATATTTATAATATACTTCTTATACTTTTTTTTCAAATTTGCAATTTTAGATAAAATCTATATCATCTTAAAGTCATGTTTGTAGTTAAGCACAAAGCTATACAATGGGCTATCTATGCTGTGCCCACCACGGGTATCGAAACCCGGTTTCTACCGTCATAAGTCCACAGACTTACCGCTATGCTAATGCGGGGCCGACGGAGCTAGTTTATCAATATCATACAGTAGATTTACCCATCAATTTCCTAGGAACGCTTCGGAGATAAAAAACTACAACAAAAAACACCATATTGTCTGAATACTATTTTACAAACTTCATGTTAGAATATGGAAAGTGAATAATTAACTTGGTGGAATAATAGATCATCTATCTACCGAAATTCGTCTTTTATGTAAGAGGATGGGAAAGGCTGTGTAGGAAGTTCGTTGTCATATCCTTAATAGATCAGTGTTCATAAAATGTTAATATTCCCTCAAATCAGTCCAGGAGTCAACAATTTATTAAGATTTCCAACACACAAAATAAAATCGACCCAGCGGTTTCTGTAGTTTCACGCCCCATAAAACATTGTATTCGTTGCTCCCCACCTCCATCCTGATCATGTCACGTGCTCCCGGCGTTGTCTGTTTCTATGGTTTTCAGTGTAGCGAGGAAGAAAAAAAAATACAACAGCATTATTTGCGGCCAACCATTACCTGACTCTTTAATCCTAGGTGCTCTGGAGGAGTCGTTTTTCCTCGGGGTTATGAGTTTTGTTAACTAAAACTCCTCCTTTGTGACCGACTAGAAGTTAATCCGCTTTACTGAAATCTCTGTACACTGTATTACCCTGAAAGTACTACAGCACTTTAATGCAAGGCCTGCTGGGAAATTAAGGTCTCATTCTCTTACAGTTATATAATCACCTTAAGATAAAGCGAAGTCCAGCAAAAGCTTCATTTCAATTAACCATCAACAACATTTGTACGATAGGAAAGGAAGCTTCTCTTTCACAGTATGAATCCTTAATGGACGTAAATTCAACACCTGTGAGCTTGACAAGGCATTGAGCTCAGAAGAAAATCAGGTTTGGTGTAAACACTTCATTAGTATGCAGTCTGCCCTGAAGACACGAGATAACCTTAGTCTAAGTAATGGTGGGGATATATTACGGAAACACAACACAAGCCAGCTGCGCTAAAGTCATGAATATGGACGCGATCACATGAATTTTCGCAGATATGGCTGCGTCCCTAGCAACTTAGTTCTCGCTCCATTAACACGTTGTCGAGAAGAGAGAGAGCAAACCTCATTACGAGAATGGGAAGGAATGAGTTACTACTCCTTACCATACACCACAAAGCTTCTTGTCTTTATTACTTTAGTCGCCCTGTTAACGCTACCAGCATCACAAGGTTCTGGTCGCCAATCTCTTCAGTCCAAGCTGTCTTTCTCGGAGTACATTAATCGGAGCATCTTAGACTTCAAACCGCGGGAAAGGACACCCAGTCACTTAGAGCGTAGAAATTAGGTACGCTTCTTATCACATTAATCGGATATAGTAGTACAGTACAGCGGCGCGAGAATACTAGTACAGCAAAAAAAAAATATATATATAGGATGGTGTAAATTACCAGACACTATTATTAAAAGGTTTGGTTGCAAATAAGTAAGGAAGGCGACAGCTAGACTAGGAACGTTAATTCGTTTGGCAAACAATCCCTAAACGGGGAATAATAATGAAAAAAAACAACATCGTGTTTTTTGTGTGTAACGAAATGTTTGCTGCTTACTTGTGTAATTTTACGCAGGTTACTTTACTTCTCTATAATAGGTCACATATTTAAGTTTATACTTCAAGTGACTTGTGTGTTGTAATAATACGTATATGTATGTATGTCTGTGTGTGTAGGGAGGGGGTGGGGGTCTAGGAGAATAAATTATTTTTCGTATAGTTTATAAACAAATGACGCATGAAGTCTCTTCAGTAAACAAAATACGATAAATAAAATATATAGCTGTTAGGCTATGGTCACTCGTTTTACAGATTTTGCATGCCCTGGCTAGAAAAAAAGGAACTGTTCAAAAAAAGAATTCCTACAACTTTTCCACTTGGCTTCTTTCCAAGAGCTGGAAAAGTAATATCATTCCGCTCAGCTACATCCACGAGCTGACAGAGAACAGCGCCTGCTGGAGTGCCATTCCACGCAACAAACGTTCTCGCAATTCGTAGCTCAATGCAATAGTGGCGGCGATACTTGTTTCTTTGAATGGCTTGTATGAAAGTGAGAAGTGGTTTTCACTCCTCTTAAATCGAGAAAAGCCTCTGAAAAGCATACGTCGTCGCATATTTTGTTCAGCTGATGTCGCCTGTTACAAAGAACCACACCAGTACAAAACATATTTCTGTCAATACATGATCGCCAGTTATTACGGGCACACACAAAAAACAAGAACAAGTAAGAACTCGTACGATAGCAGATGATGAGCGGACTCTTGTATAACATTATACACCAGCCAATACCTTTGTTAAAAAATATATATATATAAAAAAGAACTCGAAGTTCAAGTGTACCTGTTCAATGAATGTTTAACAGGATGTGCGTACCACAGCAAGTTTGGAGCACGTTAAGGGAAAGGGCCGCTGTGGACAATTAAAGCGGATTATCCTAAGCTTGGCATTTCAAGCCCGTTGCACTCTCGAGAGCCAGCGCCATTACAAGAGAAGCGTAGTTCAAAGAGACGACATATCGTAGTGGAAAGAGAAAGCTTGTTTTATCCACTAGTTCTATTGGTCGATCTTGACCTCGTCATTAGTAAATACAGAACCAGTGCTATTCTCTCCGATTCTATATCCACGAGATTTTATGCTAGAGCGAATTCCTCTTATTTAACATTATACATGCCGGTTTCTCTGACTGATTTTCATTTTTATACAATCAAAGAACACGGATATTTCCAATTCTATACCCGATTTCCTGGAACATCTGGATGACAGGACCTAAGAAGTATGCATGTGCTTTTCAAATGCACACTCTGCTTCTTCTAACGTGAATAATCAATTGCAATTCTCAAGTATCAAATCGAATTTCTATCACAGTCTATTCAGTTTTTACTCGAGACGACAACCACCTGGTTACTTCCCCAGATGCTCAACGGTTTAGATTTCCAAGAAGCGTTTAATTCTTCTTGTTCTGAGTTGATTTATTATAACTAACAATCACAGAAAGAACACGACACAGATAAATATCGGAAGTAGCGATACGGCCATGCGTGATTTAGTTACGATTACAGATAAACAGTTTAAATATTATGCTCTTAATTTACCAACTGTCTATTCTTCTTACTGTTATAAACAAATCTTTTACTGCTAAGTACATGAAAAATAAATATATTTTATAAAAGCTCTGAATTACAAAGTCATTTTCATTAATGTCAACTCAAACGTTTGTAACACTAAGGTAGATTCAAACCAAACGTTTGTAACACTAAGGTAGATTCAAACCAAACGTTTGTAACAGTAAGGTAGATTCAAACCAAACATTTGTAACAGTAAGGTAGAGCTAAACCAAATGTTTGTAACAGTAAGGTAGATTCAAACCAAATGTTTGTAACAGTAAGGTAGAGCTAAACCAAACGTTTGTAACACTAAGGTAGATTCAAACCAAACATTTGTAACAGTAAGGTAGAGCTAAACCAAATGTTTGTAACAGTAAGGTAGATTCAAACCAAACATTTGTAACAGTAAGGTAGAG
>NW_013669934.1:8135-13008 GCF_000517525.1 Limulus polyphemus
CCAAATGTTTGTGGCAATAAGACACAGTCAAACCAAATGTCTGTGACAATAAGACACAGTCAAACCAAATGTCTGTGACAATAAGACACAGTCAAACCAAATGTCTGTGACAATAAGACACAGTCAAACCAAATGCTTGTGACAATAAGACACGCCCGTCAGTCAAAGGAAAGCTGAAAGTAGACTTTTGAGTTATGTAAGAATTGCACATTGATAAGGTTCAAGTCTCCCAAGTTTGTTTGTTGTTAAGCGCAAAGCTACACAATTAGCTATCTGTGCTCTGCCTAACGCGGGTATCGAAACCCGATTTTTAGTGTCGTAAGCCTGCAGAATTACCGTTGAGCTATTGGGGACCCCCCCCCAGAGGTTGGATTATTATGATACTATTTTTATATTATTATTATACATATTCCTGTCTCTAACGTGTTTAGGAGCTGTACTTTATAAAACAAAATACACATTTGTACTATTTAACATTGCACGTATAAATCGAAAACCTACTTCCAAGAAAATCCAAATGTTTGAAGTTAAGCACAAAGCTACACAACGGGCTATCTGTGCTTTGCCCATCACGGGTATCGAAATCCGGTTTCTAGCGTTGTAAGTCCACAGACATACCGCTGCGCCACTGGGGGGCGAAATACAAGTGAAACAAGAATTCGACGTATAATCTTATAAACATCAAATAAAACTGCAGTTTTAAACTTGTCCAAAATCTTGACCAGGTCAGAGGTCTCTAGGAATGTCTGAGTTTTTTAAACTGTAAAAAGGGATTTGTTGCCACTTTTATAACACAACCAAAGTTAAAAATGTAGAGCAATGGAGTCACTCTCGAACCTCGGAACGCTGCTAATATCATACCACGGCCAGCCCAAACGGCAAATAGAACAAACTATATCGCAAATGTTATTAATGAACAGTATCTGCAGTACTTCAAGTTTGATTGGACATCGTTTTTGTGTAAGGCTTTATAATAGAATCTCAGTACCAAGCCTTACACAAAAACGATGTCCAATCAAACTTGACATTATAGAATCTCAGTATCAAGCCTTACACTAAAACGATGTCCAATCAAACTTGACATACTGGACACCATTACGGAATTATCAAGGCTGTAAGGATGTTATACGAGTAACGTCGAACAGTATATTCTTAACTGTGAAAACACTTGCTCGTTAACAAATACAAGTTGGTATACATAACACAAAAATAACTTGGTAAAAACTTTTTACTGTCAGTATTTACTTCAAAGGTACAAAGTATAAAAAAAAGTAATAAAACTCTACAATGCCAATAACAATAACGAAATTCCTAAATATTATGAAGTGTTTTTGGATCAATAATAACTTTGCCATACAAAATGCTTATCGTAAAAACTCTGTATACGGTTAAAAACGACTTCCGGTTAATTTTTAAATTCACTAAAAAAAGGTTAGAAAAGTTGGTATTGTCAATGACCAGTAAAGAAGATACAAGTTCGAAGCGTTTAAAATAAGAACGGTATAAAAAAAAACAGAAGTAATTTATTTAAAACTTTACCCGCTGACACCCTTGGAATGTCATTGGAATCTCTTATCCTCATTGGCGTGTCAAGAGGTTCTGGACTGGACACCCAATTACAGGCTACCTATGAAGTGAAGAGAACATTATACAAGTTACAAAAATGGTTATTACTTACACACACACGTACCTACATACACGTCTTGTGTATTTTACTGTTAAGTCTAAGAGAAAGTCGATACACTTTGACCTTAGCCATTTCCATTTGATTTGTCCCTTTGCAATTGGTTTAAAAATGCCCTGTTACCACGATCAGCCGGGTCTGACATTGACCTTTTATCTACAGTCATTTCGACTGACACTGATCTAATATCACGATCATCTGGACTTAAAACTGACCTAATATAACAGTTACTTGATCTGGACCCGACACTATTCTACATTTGTTTTTAATGGTACTGACAACGCCCAACTAAGTGGTCATCCGTCTCAGTACCAAGATAAGTTTCGACAATATGCACTCCGGACATCGTGCTTATAATGTTCATTACTGTTAACTAATTTCTTCGGGAAGAAATTACCAACTTTTATAATTGTTTTGTTGATCTTTAACAATGTAAACTAGTGAAGAGCAGATAAGACCGCTAAATAATTAACGATGAACAGTAGAACGACGGCAGAAACAACGAACATTTGACATATGGTAACAAACGTTTAATTCTGGAACATCTTCAGCAACTTATAATGAACACGGTAGAATATAAAGTTCAAACATTTTATAAAAAAAGTAATTAAAATACAGAATGAAGTAAACAAATAAACAAGAAATATTCGTTGTTGCTACCGTCGTTCTACTGTTTATCATTAAATTTCGATTCCCTTCGAATAAATCTGAATAGGTTATTTATAATTTTCGAGAAAACCTAATCCTGAACTGATGGACAAGATGGAAAACAGCCTCCACTATTGGATTATTTTAATCGAATTGTGAGATTTGACCGTCACTCTTAACATTTTCATGTTCAATGGGGGGGGGGGGGGTATCCCTCATACTACACCATCTTAAACTGAATTATTGCGAACCTTCGGTTCCTATTTTCAAAACCACGAACAACGACACAATAAAATAAACGTTTTTTATTATGCATAAAGCTATACAAAAGGCTATCTGTGCTCTGCCCACCACGGGTATCGAAACCCGGTTTGGAGCGGTGTAAGTTTACAGACATTCCGCTGTGCAACTGCGGGGGGGGGGGATAAATGTTGGCCGAAAAATAGGGCTTCTCATAAACATTAACAAAATAAAAATAAAAATAAGTTCAATTCTGGTAAAATTTCAAATTTCGATGAACAGAACAAAGTTTTATACTATAGAGCTTTCGGGCTCTATTCTTAATAAAACAATTTTCAATATAGAAAAAATTCCAAGCAACAACAAAAACAAAAGAGGGTTAATACTGGCGAACATTCGACCCCCCCTAGAAAAAATATGTTTTTTATAAAAATTAACTAAAGAATAATAATACTGGCAAGTTTTCAAAACACCACTTTCAAAGAAAAAAGTTGTTTGTTGTTAAGTAAAAAACTACAGAATGGGCTATTTGTGCTATGCCCAGCATGGGTATCGAACCATGATATGTAAAGAGACTTACCGCTAAGACACTTGAGAGGTTAATAAAAGGGAGGGCTCTAAAGGTTTTGATCTCTATTCTTAAAACAGTTTACACAAAAATTAGAATATTCTGTTTCAATGTTTGCTGTCATGCGGAAAGCTATACAATGGGCTATCTGTGCTCTGCCCACTGCGAGTACCGAAATCCTACTTTTAGTGTTATTAAGCCCTCAGACTTACCGCTGAGCCAACAGGGGACAATTAGAAGAAAAATAATTTAATGTTAGTAAGTTTCTATTTCTAGTGAACAAATGAACATTTCGGCCACTATTCTCAACATAATGGACTTTACAACACAATAAACAAAAAACAACAATTTAGTAATTGCAGTCTCTGAATGCTATAATAATAAATTTAATAGCTGCAACCTTTCATTTTGTATTATATATTTATTTATTTTATCGGATATCATTGTTTAACGAGTGTTGAGAGGGAGTGAAGATTGGAGGGTGTGTGGTGTGTCTCGAACAAATCGAAAATGGCATATTTAACCCTTAAATTACCCACTTGTGTATATATATATATATATATATATATATCGTTCATTGTGGTAGTCCAAATACTGAGAAATTTTATGCATTTCTTACTACAGCACTCAAGTTAAAGAGTTGACTAAAACATTGCAATATTAAGAGAATTTTCCTTTATATTTTCTTTTGTTTGGCTCGTCAGGAACCCTATGATCCACAAAGTCATAGACTCACGAATAACTTGATAGATAAGAACGAGTTTATAAACAGCCGACAGGATACATGAAGTCCATCGCTAACACTTAAAGTTAAAAATATAAAATTCTATATGTGGACCTGTTGAAAAGAGTTACATATTTCCAACAAGACTACAGAGTTGGGACACAACGGTTCTAGCACTGCTTGTGTACTTTAACAACGGAATAATGTTGTGTTATCTCGGTTCGAAATAGCGTGATCATGGAGCTACATGCACGTGCTACAATTTAACTTGAAAACAATGATGTAGTTTGTTGTGTGGAGGAACCACCACAGATGCAGACGTCTCACTTACTAAACGTTAACGTCAATTCTTACTGGAAAGTCATTCGATTTCTGGGTCATTTTTTCTCTCTTTATCTACAAACCTATCTTCCAGTCGATGTATCCATCCATCCTATCCGTCTATATATCTGCACATATGTTCTTACGCCTGTCTATCAAACTCGTATCGCTTTATCTATATAATTCTATATCAAGAAATAGGATAAGAAACGCTTGTCTAATCCAGTATATAGATTAGACATATACACAGGATCTAATAAGATAAGAAACGCTTATCTAAGCCAGTATATAGATTAGACATATTCACAGGATCAACATCTAAGAAACCTCAAACTCAGCTAACTACACCCGTAACAACAGCGTAGAGAAGTAAAACAGAAAAACCATCAAACCGTAAAACCTACATCATTTTATACACTTACTGGTCAGAAAAACCATCAAACCGTAAAACCTACATCATTTTATACACTTACTGGTCAGAAAAACCATCAAACTGTAAAACCCACATCATTTTATACACTTACTGGTCAGAAAAACCATCAAACCACAAAACCTACATCATTTTATACACTTACTGGTCAGAAAAACCACCAAATTATAAAACCTACATCATTTTATACACTTACTGGTCAGAAAAACCACCAAACTGTAAAACCCACATCATTTTATACACTTACTGGTCAGAAAA
>NW_013669934.1:13018-16461 GCF_000517525.1 Limulus polyphemus
TACGTTTGGTGACACTCTCCACACAACTGGACAATGTTAAACTGTTCTTCAAATGAATACGTTTGGTGACACTCTCCACACAACTGGACAATGTTAAACTGTTCTTCAAATGAATACGTTTGGTGACACTCTCCACACAACTGGACAATATTAAACTGTTCGTCAAATGAATACATTGGTGACACTCTCCACACAACTGGACAATGTTAAACTGTTCTTCAAATGAATACGTTAACAATATATAGATGAGCTGAGAGCATATGTAGCAAAATGCTTGTGTACTACTTTACTTTATTTTTTCAACATTTTTTAATCTTTTTGACTCTTCAAATGTGCAATGACCTCCTTAATACAGTTTTGACCTTGCATCTCTATTCTAGATTTGTGTAGCAAACTTTGCAATGGTGGATTTTGATCTTCTGTTATGCAATCCACATACACGAAACAGTTGTTATTAAGGAATGATTTAGGTTATATTTTTTTCAAAGTTATAATTTTCCAATAGTGAAAATGTATTTCCAATAGGTACTTCCCTCCTCTTACAAGATTAGCTATTCTTCTTTAGTGCTGCTCTCTGTGTGCGAACATTTTCTTTACACATGGCACAAGCCTTGCGTTCACCCTTTTTTGGAATTAG
This sequence comes from Limulus polyphemus, assembly GCF_000517525.1. NCBI lineage: Eukaryota > Metazoa > Arthropoda > Merostomata > Xiphosura > Limulidae > Limulus > Limulus polyphemus. The sequence continues at coordinate 13,656 of NW_013669934.1, forward strand.
TATATTCCAACATGTTTCTCATGCAAGTCATCATGCATCATCTATTAACCAATAGTAGCATAGTATGCTCACATGATGCATGTGACTCCCTCTACACTCTTCTACCGAACCTTCACTTCGGAGTTTGGGAGAAGGTGTCCGCACCGGAGAAGTAGGGAGCCACCACAGCAATTTGACTCTCAGGGAAGGAGGAAGGCAAATGGTGGTGGAAAGAGGATCCTGTGCAAGGTTCCATCGTTCATGAAGTATCCACTGCAGGGATCTCGTATGGGCATGATCGAGGCAGATCAATGCGGTCCAGGAAGACCACATCCCCAAAAGCGATAGAACCCCTCGAGCAGTAAGTGACCAAGCTGAGAGGCACGGTGAATTAAAAGTTCCATAGAACTGAGGCATAAAGGAGAAGGAAGAGCTTGACTGATGTTGGTGTCGAAGAAGGCCTCCAAATACACTAAATATTGGTTGGGTTGAAGAACTGACCCCCCCAATTTACCACCAGCCCACTCGAGCTGCCACAGAAAGAAGTTAGTGAGTGTGATTGGTCAACTCCTGCTCGGAATTAGCTAGAAGTAGCCAGTCGTCCATGTAATGATGAAACCGCAACCCCAAAGTATGAATATTATGGGAAAAGGCCTGAACAACATGGCAAAACACATATGGAGCTGAGGCAAGTCCAAAGTCAGCCCAAAATTGGTAAATCACCCAGAGATGAACAAATCAAAGATAAATATGGGAAAGAAGGACTACTGGGATGTGGAGATAGGCATTGAAAACATCAATTTTTGTCATCCACAATCCTGGGGAAAATGCCCATCTCAGGGTGAGAAAGGACTCCATCGTGAACTTGGGGAGTGAGATGAATTGGTTGAGGTGCAACAAATCGATGACCAATCGCCAATCCCCGGTTTTCTTGGAGACCACAAAAAGATGGGACTAAAACCCCTCCAAGGGATGGTGAACTGATTTGATAGCCCACTGTGAAAGCAAATCCTGAACCACCTCTGACTGATGCTGGCGAGTCACAGGATCTTGAGGACGAGGAAAAGAAATTGGGTGAGGAGAAATGGGAAGCAGGGAAAGAAAAGTGAGAACAAGTCCCTCTGAAAGAACCTTTGTCACCCACTGATCCTCAACAAAGGAGAACTAGCAAGAAAGAAAATCCAACAAACAAGCTCCCACAGGCCCCAAACCCACTGAGTAGTCACTGATACTGTAAACGATGGACGATACATTGGCGATGACCTTGACGAAAAGAAGTACTCAGATTTGAAGGAACAGATAATGGATGGAAGGATGAAGGATGGGAAAAGGTGGCATGGAAGGCTCTGGTCGAGACAAACGGGCCACAAAAGTTGAAAGGGTGGACTGTTGTCAGGCCGATGTTACCCACATAATGTCAAAGAAAAGGAGGAGCAAGACATAAATCCCTGATATAAGTGGAGGGTAAATTAACATGAGCTAGATGGAAGTCCTTACTGATAAGGTCCAAACAACCAAGAAACCATGTATGTAATGAAAGAGCCAAGGAAGAAATATGGGCCAAATTGGAAGAGAAAAGGTAAAGGGTATTGGCAGAAAATCCCTCGGGATTTGTATAGAGAGCCTCTGAGAGGAGATGTATAGAAGACAGATACCAGAGAAGAGTAGTGAGAGTAAGACGAAGGTGAGAATATTGGGTATGTGTGAGACTAACATTAGATTCGGGAGTCACCCCCAAAGAGGTAATAAGTAACCCAACAACTGGTGATAAAAAAAATGGATATTCCGCATACTGATCAGAGGCTCTAGGGGGCGTGGCATACGGATCCCTTCATCTAACTGGGAGAGAAAGTGATCCACATGGAACCCGAATATCAGGAGGAGGAGGAAATACCAAAATGTTTGAGAAGAATTTTCATGCAACAAAGAAGTTGAGGGGAATAAGAAATATGTAAAAGAGACAATACAAACCTGAGATACAAAATCCGTAAACGCCGTGGAAGGCCTAGGTGAATTGTCAGGCTGGAACTGGGAAGGAACGGCAAATTCGGTAGGAGAAAAAATTGCCATCATGCTGAATAATGTCACCAGACTCTGAAGAAGCTGAGGCAAAGTCAGGGGACAAAGGGTGATCAAGTAGCATTCAATCTCCCAACAGACAAAATCAGAAAGATCCACAGATCCCCATTTTATCCACTACCCCTTGAAAAAGTCAGAAATTAAATGTAAATTACTTTTTATAAAATCTTTATTGCTCAGACAAACCATAATTTTTATAGTCTTCAATTTTGTTTGGTTACAGAGCTATCAAATAGAAAATCAAACCCCCTCCTGCTACATCCTCTCTTTCACAATTTGTTAATAGTTCTCTCTTATATTTCATTATATATTATCTATGACCAATAGAAAGTCAAGGTTTTCATCTATCAAATGATGTATTGTATAACGTTTTCTGAACAGGAAAGCATCAATTTCACTCTACAAGCTTTGTTCCTGTGGGAATGTTAACGACTAGCTTGGATGAATTTGTAACAGCTCTTGTCGAATAGTTAGAAAGCCAGAAAAAGTTTGAGAGGTAAGGGAATTTGTCTACTTTTTGCATGTTATTAGTCTATACTCTTTGATGCATTATTTAATTAAATAAAAATTATTAAGTGCATTGCTATCATTACTATAAAAAATTAGGCTTAACTGCCCTTAGACAACTGACAGCAAAAAATAAAAAATTTGGGTAAGTACTTTATTTCTTGTTTTTCATATTTATTCTTTGTTTATTATTATAAAAGTAACTGAAATATAAAAATACAGATTTTTTAAAGTTATTTAT
>NW_013669934.1:16808-22934 GCF_000517525.1 Limulus polyphemus
CAAACTGAATTCATTCTATAAAGAAAAAAAGGGTAATTTAGGTTTATTTCAACTTTTTTTTTTTGTGGTTACGAGGTTGGTCGAAGTGACTGATCCCATTTTGACATAGGGTAAAGAAAATAATAGATAAACTATAATGCTTTACTGAAAAAAAACGTTTGAAATGCATTTAGGAGGTTTTAGGGATCACACAAAGAGAATTTGAGATTTTTGAGATGAGGAAGAGTATTTTTAATTTTAACATGAAAATTACTTTGCACATGGACTATTCAAAACAAATACTTAATATATTCATGGAAAAATCTTTATTTTATTTCATTAAATATACTTCACTAAAAAATATGATTTTTTGTTTGTGAAAGACTTGTAGTGTTAACTGAAAGATTGATAAATTTCGTGAAGATATACCCACTACATTGAGAGTTATAAGTATGAAATCTATAAAGATTTTAAACGAAAACAAAAAGGTCACATGGTCGGTCAAATTGACCGAGCTTGTATTGAGAGAGTTAATAGATGAGGCATGATGATTTGCATGAGAGACACACTGGAATGTACTAATCCCAACAAGGGGGGAGTGCAAGTCTTGTGGCATGCGTAAGGAAAATGTTTGCATGTAGAGGGCAGAACTGAATGAGAATAGCTAATCTTGTAAGCGGAGGTATGTACCATATCGGAAACTTTAATTCAGTATTGTCTACATCTTGGCTTTGATATTTCTGCATATTAATACAAGTTTTGAAAGAAACAACATTAAATGACCTCGTCAGAAGGTAAATCCGTTATACCTCATTGCATATCACTAACAATTATTTTCCTAGACTCCTCTATTTCTGAATTATTTGCTTTTCAAAGGATTTCTGAATTATCCAGTATATGAGTATATATATATATATATATACACTCACCTACGTACAAACATAATTTCTTTAAAGACTTAATAGTAGTCCATTTCATTTTTCTAACAGACAATTGTAAATCCTAAGTTGAATTGCTGCAGTTTGGCAGTCTTCTTCATTCCCTGAACAACAGAGATTTAAATCCAAATTTTAGAACCTATCTATATAATAAAATTAAGTGTCTCTGTGTGTCAAATAACTCCCTAAACTGCTGGTCACACTGACTTTTAAATGGTATCAAAGGAATTGTCTCAGTCTCAAGATTTGCACAATAAAAATTTTTCATCCTGCTGCTTGAGGAACCTGGGATTTCCCCAAAAACCCTTCTGGACTCACCAAAAGTTTAAATGGTGCCAAAGAATTATGTCAGCTCTAAGATTTGCACAAATATATAAAACTTTTCACCTTAACCCCTTAGGGAACCCTGGTATTTTGTGAAAACACTTTGACAGGGATTCCCCAAAAGCAGACCCCAAATTTGGCATTGATTTACATTAGATCACATAAATAAATAGGCCTACTAATTAATATTTGTAATTTGGTTAAAAAAATTAAACTTGCATTCCTGTAAGTGTGGGCCATAAGCCCATGGGTTTGCTAGTGTTCATGATAAAAACTAGCTACAACAGAGCATCACTGTACCTCTAACTCCTTCAAAGTGTCCTTAAGTTTCTCTGGTCTTTTGTTTCTTGGAATACATACGATATCTCGATCTGTAACAACAACAACCATCATTCTATCAAAGTAGGATAATGTTGTAAAAATATTCAGAACACTTGATCATAAAGAGAATATTACTGATCATCTGACCATTAGTAAATCGTTACTGATCACATGATCATTAGTAAAGTGTTACTAATGACTTGTTCATTAACAAAATGTTACTGATCACATGATCATTAGTAAAGTGTTACTAATGACTTGTTCATTAGCAAAGTGTTACTTATCATTTGATCATTAGCCAAATCTTACTGGCTGTTTGAAAGCTAATAGATTTTTCACTGGCCAAACCTTGTTAGTTTATGAAATTTTTAATACAAAACTATGCATGTGCTTTATTTTCTATATCTTAAACTACTCAATGTTTAGCGTTGTTTATGAGTGAAATAATATAAGAAAACCTGTATATCTATCTATCACATTGTACAAAATGAAATAATATAAAGAGATTAAAATTTAAACTGTGAAATATGCTGGGAGGGGGATAAGCAAGCATTCTTAAAAACCATATTTTGTTTGTTTTCCTTAAATATTCACGTTTTAAACGTCAGAGGTAAAATTACTCTTAACATTGTATGAATTATCCTATAGATACCATAAATAACTCTATCGCTATGTGAAGAATAAGTAACACTCATGTACCTAACCATATTTTTATAAACTATTCAATGGACATGAGAGGGCCAATCTGTACTTGCATTGCCACAAGTCACTAAGTTACACCATTGACAGAAAGTGGCAATCTTCTTCAACAAACATGAAGACCACCATGTCTCTGATGGTGAACTAGTCTCTTATATACAGTAAATACTTTATGTTTTTTAGCACAGTGAAATATTTCTTACCTTCACTCCATGTTTTATGGTCTTCTAAGTACGGATTTTCCAAGAAAGCATCTAGAATAAACTCATAATGTTACTAGCATTAGTTTTAAAACATATAATTAAAAAACTCATTACGTTTATATTTCTATCTGTTACATTGTCATAACTTTGTATTAGTTTTAAAATATATAATTAAAAAACTCATTACATTTATATTTCTATCTGTTACATTGTCATAACTTTGTATTAGTTTTAAAATATATAATTAAAAACTCATTACGTTTATATTTCTATCTGTAACATTGTCATAACTTTGTATTAGTTTTGAAATATATATAATTAAAAAACTCATTATGTTTATACTTCTATCTGTTACATTGTCATAACTTTGTATGTATTTCATTACACCTTTTCTGTCATCTGTTACACTACCATAACTTTTTATTCCACTGCATATATATTGTTGTCTGCTATACTGTTATAGCTTTGTTATATCTATACTGTTATCTGTTACAATATCATAATTTTTTATTTCATAACATTTATATTGTCATGTGTTACCTTGTCATAACTTAAAACAGATTTTCTCTCATTTTTGTTTAACAAATTATATTTAGTGTAAAATAAAAAAGTTTATACTTATTAGATTACATGATTGTTTTAATTTAAATATAGCGCAAGTGTTAAATTTAGTTATTTTTTGAAGCAATAGTTTATTGCAGGTTTATTTACATAACTGTGCAAATCATACTTTGTGTAGTTCAACTGTCATAAATTGGCAATTGTTGCATTATTGCATCATGTTATTAGAACATTCTAAGTTTGATTTAGTATTATTACATCCTAATATCTCATAGTGTGTGAAAAGTTCTAGGCTTCAGTTGGGCTATTTAAAAATATGCATCCAAAATGTAGTTAAAGGAAGATAAAGATAGATAGACAAATAAATCTAGATTGTATGATTGTGAGTTTAACCATAAGAGTGCACAGTGGCAATTTCTGAAGTGAAATAATCCCAGATTGTATTGCAACAACAGAGTACAGAAGAATAATTTGTCTTGTCAATTGTGTCCTAAAGTAACTGAACCAGACTGTATTGAGTTTGATGAAAAGAGACGATTATTTTAAGCTCTGAATACAACTGTGTAACAAACATTTACATACATATTTGACTTGTTTTAATATATTATTTTAAAACAAGTAGGCTGTGTGCTCTTCGTTTATTGTTGAAATTTATCACCAACAAATCACAGACACCTACTGCAAAGTATCTGGCCAAATATATAAAACCCTGACAATACTCCTACCCCCGTGACAAAACATGGACCAGTCAATATGACACGAGAGAAGTTATGATTAGGCAAACATTTATGATCAATTATATTCACTAAAAAATTTATAACATGGAAAAGAACAGTAATTATGATCAAATTTTGAATTTCTCTCACTTACCTCCTTCTCCTTTATCATACAACTTGGATACACCGGAATAAACATCTGAGAAGAAAAAGCAGTGCAAAACAAATTAATTATAAAATAAACAATAGTCTGAAAGGATTTAATAGTTAGAAGTAAACCTTTAATAACTATAGACACTGTTGTTTAAGACTCATAACATAGGTAAATTAATATGAAGAATTATAAAAGGACTTTTCTCTACATTAAAATACTGTGAGATTTCGACCCTCTTACCGGAGACTTCATCAGGCAATAATGCATTGTTGCCCAGTAAGTCCGTTTATAATTCTACATATAACTATATACACTGTTTGTACTTTTATAAAAAAATCAAGTTTTAACGTATAGTATAGACATTAGGAACTCAGAAAAAGTGAAATTCTAAGGACTGCATTCTTTAAGAAATTATGGTCTCGCTTTTATTAAGAGCAGTGTTTGGTCATGATTCATGAGCAAAATGAAGGCGACCAACAATTCACTATCCTCAAAATTCCTTCAGTTAAGCAGTGGGGACTCAGAAGAGTGATGTAAAATAACTTCATAAAATGCAAGATCAAATACACACATAAATCTTACATACGTAAAATGATTTATTACCATATAACCCATGTGTTAACTTGGTACACTGAGTACATATTATTCAGGATGATATTTGACTAACAAAAGTGTGAACAAGAAAAAATTGGCACAATCAGAAAATAAGTTTATAAAATTGGCACAAGTAAGTAAATCTCTACAAGTATTATCACTTCAAGCATCAAAAGTGGTAGAAAGCAAGATACATATTGGATCAGACTACTTGTGGTTCTGACCCTGAATCCATGAGTGAAAAATATTGCACGTCATTATGCTAGTGGAAACATTCGTTTGAAGTAGTGAACTTTGATGTGTAATATCTGAATAGATCAATAATTTAAGATATAGTCACTGTGCATAGATTATTCAGAATCTATTTCAACAAGTACAAGTCACAGGCTTTTTAAATCACAGATCAGAGTCACTGCTACGCCTGTGGTTGATCAACAGAATATGTGTACACAAGTCAGATTTTGATCTCTTTTTTTTTTTACTGCTAACAAGTCTATGAATGAACATTAGCACTGAAGTAAGCAAAGGCTGAAATTTTAATCAATAATCCACCAATCATGGGGCTATTATGCTCTGAACTATTTTTATTTCCCAGAAATCATGAATAAACTTTCACCTATGCAGCATGCACTGATAGCCTAGCAACAGAGATAACTTTTACTGACAGTGGGTTGAAGTTAACAGATATCAATGGCTTGGTAATTAAATTAATAAAAATACTTCAGACAGACAATTTGTATTGTTGATTTTCTTAAGCTTTCTTATAAGCACATTCACTCAGTTGCCAGTTAAAAGTCTAAGCTCTGTAAGAACCAAAATATTAACAGCATCCAAAATAAATAGATAGATAATTATGAAAATATAAACTGCTGGACATATTTTTAAAAAATGGCAGCTTTATGATTAATGACTGTGAAGAATTGCATATTTAAATGTCAGTTTTTTTAAAGTACAGTTAATATATGGTAATAAAAATGAAACAAGTTTTTTATGTTCTCAGATCATATTAACATGAACACAGATATACTTATCCATCTACAAACATTCCAAAAACCTCAATTTCAAGTTTATTTTTCTTTTACAATATTAAAATTGCAGCATTACAATTTGGATACTTGACAGCTTTGGAAAAGGTAACATTGGTACAACATAAAAAATATTTCATGTCAAAAGAAAATTACTTATTAAAATTTTTTTCAAAATTCAACAAAAAAAAAAGGTTTTAGGAGAATCATGTAAATAAATAACAACTGAGGTACTAAAATAAAATTTCACTACCTATATGATACTTTGATAACAGTTTGTTTTCTGCATATATTATGTTGAAACAAAATATACAGTTCTACTATACTTTACAGTAAAGCGATTAATGTTAATACTGCAATGTATGTTGAAATCATAACTGTTAAACCAGATGGAATATTTGTCCAGAAATAGCATTACAGTTAGGTGCTAAAACATTTCACTATGTATGTTAAAAACCTCATACATGTGTCAGTGGTGATTAAATTTTACAAAGAAAGAAAAGCTAATACTAAACTATCATTTTTAACAGGATTCCCATGCAGTAATTGTAAATACTAATGGATACTGATAAATAACAATATACAAAAATGTTATAAGGACTCCCTTGCAGC
>NW_013669934.1:23934-27131 GCF_000517525.1 Limulus polyphemus
TTGTAAATACTAATGGATACTGATAAATAACAATATACAAAAATGTTATAAGGACTCCCTTGTGGTAATTGTAAATACTAATGGATACTGATAAATAACAATATACAAAAATGTTATAAGGATTCCCTTGTGGTAATTGTAAATAGCTAATGGATACTGATAAATAACAATATACAAAAATGTTATAAAGATTCCCTTGTGGTAATTGTAAATATAATTGGCAATTGATAAATTAATGCAGGAGTTTGTCACTGAAGTTTCAGTTATTTGAAAAGTCTTAGGATAACAACAGTTATTAGCAGGTCACATGCTAAAGTGTGTCATAAGTACTGCCTTAATTTTAAACACTGAAACTAAAATTCCTTACAAGGAAAACAGTTTACATGTTTTGAATTCATCGGTAATGAACCGTCAAACCTAAAGTAAGAAAGTATCCACGAGCTATGAAAATACTACACTTTCAATTGTTCCACAATTACCAATCATAAAAAAATTTCAAGTTCCATTTTACTGAAATAAAACAAACCCTTAAAAGATGAAAACCTATGGCTCAAAGTAGCTGAAAAAAATCCTTAATTTAAGGATCTTTCAATAAAACCTTAAACAAACTCCAATTTGTGCTGGCCACAACTTGAAATCCTTTACTAATCCAAATAAAGTACTAGTCCAACATGAGAGTCATTCTGTACCCACTTTCATCTATCCTTGTCATTGTATAATTTACCTTTTATTAATAAATCTTTGAAGGTCCAAAACTGAACCTCGGTTAAAAGAGAAGCCATTCTTGTTGCCAGGTGATTTGCTTCAATCCTAAAATAAACAAACACAACTATTTGTCATACAATTATTCAAATATGTAATCACAACTTACAATAGATACTTTTCTAAATAACAGCTGTTTTGTTAAATGACAGTGTAAAAGCTATTTATGATTTGCTTGTTATTATTATAATTTTATATCACTACTTTTGTAAAACCTAGTACATCCTAACTGTTGTAAAAACTAATCAACCTTACTGTTGTAAAAATTAGTATACCCTGACTGTCGTAAAAACTACGGTATCCTATCTATTGTACAATCTAGTGTATCCTGACTGTTGTAAAAACTAGTACATCCTAACTGTTGTAAAAACCAGCATATCCAATCTATTGTAAAATCTAGTGTATCCTAGATATTGTAAAAGTAGTGTACCCTAACTGTCGTACAAACCAGTGTATCCTATGTTATAAAAACCAGCATATCCTATCTATTGTAAAATTTAGTATATTCTGAATATTGTAAAAACTAGTGTATCCTACCTGTTGTAAAAGTTAGTGTGCCCTGACTGTTGTACAAACCAGTGTATTCTGACTGTTGTAAAACCAGTGTATCCTGACTGTTGTAAAAACCAGTGTTTCCTGTATGTTTTAAAAACTAACATATCCTATCTATTGTAAAAACTAGTGTATCCTACCTGTTGTAAAAGTTAGTGCGCCCTGACTGTTGTACAAACCAGTGTATCCTGACTGTTGTAAAAACTAGTGTATCCTATATGTTCTAAAAACTAGCATATCCTATCTATTGTAAAATCTAGTGTATCCTGAATATTGTAAAAATTAGTGTACCCTGACTGTTGTGAAAAATTAGTTATCCATTATTATCACCTCCACACTTTTATACTCACTGTCTGTGTCACAACTATTTACTGTGATCACCATGCTAATAATTACCATTTCAGTCTTCTTTTTTTACAGATCAGAATAAACCTTACAACAATGGTAAAAACTAAAGAAATATTAAAGATGATACATCATGTTCCAGAATGCTTGAGGATTTTCCTGAATAAGTAAAAACTGAGACTGGGTGATTTCTCCATAACAAAATAACATTAATGGGTGATGGATCTTTTTAAGTGACAAATAAGGCTTGTCAAAAAGAATTTTTAAAATGGGGTTGCATGTTCTTAATTAATTCTTACATCTTTAAATAGGAATATCTTCAAAGTTGGCTATCCAATAAAATCCAATCTTTGAAAAGGTTACTGCTTAAGTAGATAAGGGTAAGGATGTAAATTTGGATTTGTATCTGGATTTTCAGAAAGCATTTGACAAGGTGCCACATAAAAGGCTTGTAAAAAAATTATTTGAGTAGGGGAAAAGTTAGGAAATTGGATAGAAGAATGGTTGGATTGAAGAAAGCAGAGGATTGTTATAAATGGAGTTCAGTCAAAGTGGATTAATGTTACAAGTAGGGTACCTCACGGCTCAATCTTAGGACTTTTGCTTTTTTTGAATTACATTAATGACATTGATGAAGGAATGGTCAATAAATTACTTAAATTTGCAGATGATATTAAGGTCTTGGGTGTTGCTAACTGTGAAGAGAATGCTGCTGATTTACAAAAGGATTTAGATCATTTAGAAAGTTGGGTTAATAAATGGTGGATGGGTTTTAATTATAATAAATGTAATATAATGCATATGGGTTATCATAATTTGGATGAGAATAACCTTAACAGTGTCATGAGAGAAAGAGATTTTGGTGTAATGGTTGATCAGACTTTTAAGCCATCCAAGCAGTGTGCTGTTGCTAGTGGTAGGCAAATAAGAGTTTAGATTGTATCTACAGAAATATTGAATTAAGTCTAAAGAGATTATAATTTCCTTGTATAGGTCACTGTTTAGGCCACATTTGGAATATTATGTTTAGTCTTGGGCTCCTTACCTTAGGAAGGACATTGAATTGTTGGAAAGGGTTCAGAGCAGGGTTACTAGAATGGTGCCAGGAATGAAGGAATTGTAATATGAGGAGAGGTTGAGATCTCTCACTGTTTTCTCTTGAAAAAAGAAGAGTTGGGGGGGGATCTGATTGAGGTGTTTAAGTTTGCAAAGGGAATTGATAGTGTTGATGCATCATCTTTTCCTTTCATATTTAACAGTGAGAATAGCAGGACAAGGGGACACAAATATAAGTTATCATTTTCCTAATCTGAAAATGTATTTCCAAACATACTTACCTCCGCTGACACTTATAGCTATTTTTCAATCTCCACCTTTGCCATCTAGCATTGTGTTCGCTTGCTCCAGTCTTTACATACCCCACTCAACTGCCCTCGGCAATATCTAATTTGCAAAACTTTACACCAGCCCTCACACACCCTCTATGCAGGTACTGTATATAAGCACTGTATGCAGACAGTAAAATCACTTTGTCAACG
>NW_013669934.1:27152-33856 GCF_000517525.1 Limulus polyphemus
GGTACGTAGTAGTAGTGCGACGAGTAGAAGAAGTAGTAATATAGTAGGAGGAGGTAGGTAGATCTCTCACTGTTCTTCTTAAGAAAAGAAAGTAGGGGGGGGGGGGGGATCTGATTGAGGTGTTTAAGTTTGCAAAGGGAATTGATATTGTTGATGTATCATCTTTTTCTTTCATATTTAACAGTGAGAATAGCAGGACAAGGGGACACAAATATAAGTTATCATTTTCCTAATCTGAAAATGTATTTCCAAACATACTTACCTCCACTGACACTTATAGCTATTTCTCAATCTCCACCTTTGCCATCTAACATTGTGTTCGCTTGCTCCAGTCTTTACATACCCCACTCGACTGCCTTCGGCAATTTCTAATTTGCAAAACTTTATGCCAGCCCTCACACACCCTCTATGCAGGTACTGTATATAAGCACTGTATGCAGACAGTAAAATCACTTTGTCAAGACTTACCCCATCCTGGTTACTAACACTGCCTCTTAGTGGAGAAAAAGGGAAGGAGAGTGTCAGTGGAGGTAAGTATGTTTCCAAATACATTTTCATATTGGAAAAATTATAGTTTCCAAAACATATATACCTCCGCTGACACTTATAGCTAGAATCCCACATTGAGAAGATGGAGGGGCCAGTGAGGGCATAGATCATACAGAAAGCATCTGCAGAGAACAAAGGTGTACCACAAGAAGTGGAGTGGGGAACACTGCACTACATCCAGAAAAAGTATGCTCTTCACATAGAACTACAGAAAAGTGAAAAGGGTGGAATATGACACAAGTATGATGGGCCAGCCCCAATCACACAGCTGAGGTTCCACAACTTTGGGCTGGATTTAAGGGGTCATTGTACCCATATCCCAAGTTGGTGGCCAGGGCAGTTGGACCGCAAATATCTTTTTACATATCTTTTTTATAGGATCCCCACCAGTAGCCATGGAATGATGTGTTCCGAACAACTGGATTTATGAAAGAAAGAAAGCAACACCAAAGTGGACAATCCTTCTGATCAATCTGAAGAAGTCCAAAAGGCAACATCCCAGATTTGGATTGATAGGATCATATGCCATACTTCACCCAAGGTCCAGAACTCATCTGGTCTGGATTTACAAACAGTCATCTTCACTCCCCAACCAAGTGGGCAATGAGAATTCCACTTACCCATGGAATTATGGAGAGGATGTGGAACGCTGTCCCACCAAGGGCTGAAAATGAGGCCGTGTCACAATCGGATTTTTGAGGAGATAGTGGACCCCCTGCATGAACAACCTAAGACCTGACAGTGTTCATAAGAGAGTCCAAGCACACCCCCACCGGATAGCTAAGCTTCAAATCTGGACTGGTTTTATGAGTAGGCTCCTGTGTAGGTTGGTGCTGCTCCGGCCAACATCTGGGAAAACTTCCAGGGACCCAGGTAGGAGGGTCCCCAACTTTGCACTATTCTCCAAGAGTGCAGAAAACTGAACACTCCAAAGAAAAATTCTCTGTCCACCACCCCAGGGACTGGGAACTGGGTGTGGTAAGGACTCCTTAGCTCCATTAGCAGAAATAAAGGGAGGAAATATGTGGTGGGGAGTTCTGAGGAACAGGTCTCCAGAGACAGTGCAACAGGTGAACCATGTTCCCTAAGTTTTTAAAAGCAAACCGAACTTCACTGATACATCTCTAAGATCAGCAGGGACCAGCAAAATCCCATTTAGCTTTACTCGTGATAGTCCATGAGTATCGGTTTATAGGATAGTATTTTGGTACAATATTACCATCGAGAATTGCTTTCAGATGGTCTTAAGGAACACCTCATCTCAACAAAGCCCATTGCAACCAAGAACTGATATAAAGGTTGCTAGTGCGGAATTTAAAATACAAGCATAACCAAAGGGGAAAACTCGCCACTGAGTGGAATCCAGAAGAAATAAAGAGGGACCCTAGAAAAAAATGAGAAAAAAAACAACAACTATAAGTCAGGTAAGAAAGTTACTCACCTCCTTGTTAAAATCTTGCAGAGGTAGTCAACACAGCCACAGGGGGAAGACGAAATCCCACCAAAGAGGAAACTGCCAGATCATGAAGGTAATGAGACACGAAAGTGTCAGGAGAAGTCCACATACTGGCACGCAAAATATCCTCCAGAGAACAGTTCAACTGGGCAGCCAATGACATCGATAGATGCTGAATCTGGTGAGAGGTGACATGGAGCATATTGCGATCATTAATAGATAAACCCGAACAGGCTATGTGAATCAATTTCCAAAGCCACCTGGTTAAAGTAATGGATGATAAATCCCTGGACACTGCAGGATCCCAATGAATAAAAAGCTGGTTCTTAGGGCCCCAAAACTGTTCCGTATGAACCACATAACATCTAAGTGCTCTGACGGGACATAACAAATGATCCGGGTCTGATCAACTGTAAAGATGAGAAATTCCAGGTAAATGAATATGAGAAAAAGATTTGTTTCCTTCTTTAGCAGTGAGAGTTTTTGGGAGAAATGATTGGTCATGATAGATCAAAACATAAGTAGAATGATAGAGAGTCCATTGAACATAAATGGCAAATAAATCAGAATGGCAGAGTCTGGAAGCTAACAACAATAAAAAATATACTTTGAGGAATAGGTGATATATTGAACAGCAGGGCATAGATTTGAAGGGATTATGTGATAATGCATGTAAAACAACACTAAAGTCCCAATTAGGCAGTTGAAAAGGTTGTTTGGGTTGAAGAATGTGAAAAGATCATAAGAGATGAGATAGCACATGGGAGTCATAAACCTTCCTATACTTAGAAAAGTAGTAGCTAAGAAAGCTTTATATAATGCAATGGTAGAAGAAGAGACACCTGTTTCAAAAATTCATGTCAAAAAACGTGATACTATGGAGACTGTTGGATGAAGTGGGTTGAAGGCTCTCCTCAGACACCATTGACAATATGTAGTCCATTTCCGTTGAGAGATTGCTAAAGTAGATCGATGGAGAGATTTATTAAAATAAACAGAAACTTTAGAAGTTAAATCCCTACATCAGGCAAAGGACCGCATAACTTCCATGCATGAGGCTTGAGTCATCAAGTATCTGGATGTTGAATGTTGTACCAAGATTGTCTCAATAAGGATGGGCGAAGAGGTAGAGGTAGACATTCTTGAAGCAACTGAAGAAGAGGAAACCATGTCTGAGGAGGCCAAAAATGAGCTATCAAGAGAACCGACATGGAGTGGGACAAATCATAGACAAGACTCTGGGTAAGAGATGAATAGGAAGAAAGGCATACAAATGTAATCCCATCCAGTCTTGACTGAAAGCATCTGTTGCCAGGGCTTGTGGATGAGGAACAGCAGACCAGAACAACTATAGACAAGCATTCCAATGGTAATCCAAACTGAGAACAAATCCATTGAAACACCTCCTGATGTAACATCCATTCGATTGGAAGAATTCGACGGAGCCGAGAAAGATGACCTGAAATAAAATTCGTGACTCGTGGTACATGACAGACCAAAAGATGGATGTTGGGGGAATGAGCCAAATAAAGAAGATCCAAAGTCCGGAAAAAAAGATCTTGAGAAAGAGTACCTCCCTGATGAGAAAGATAGAGACCACCATGGAGTTGTCCGAATGAATCATGATGATTCTCCTGAGCAGGAGATGAAGACTTTGAATCATAGCTCGATGTACCGCAAGAAGTTTGAGAATATTGATAAGCTGGGTAGATTCATAGATTGTGTAAATACCCTGTAATTCCTGTCCCTGAAGAAAAACACCCCATCTGCGAAGAGAAGCATCTGTGATATCTGAACCCAAATAGTCATGTTGTTCTTGTCTAGCCACCACCAGAGATCTGCAAAATCATTCTCAAGCAAAGACACTGGTTGATCCAAAGGATCTATGTATATGAGCTACTGGTCGCAAAGTGATCACTAAAGAGATCTTATATGGGCCCAACCCAATGGCACGAGGGATTCGAGATAAGCCCAAATCCTCAAAACAGACAAAACCATCCGTGCAGTGGGAAAAGGTGACATATGCAGAAGCCTGACAATCTCTTCCATATGGTGAAGTCTGAAGGGAGATGGTTGAGCCTGATTAAATGAGTTTTGAAAAACACCCCGAGATGGATCAGGTATTGAGTTGGCGAGCCATATTATTGGGTATCTTTGGACAGATCACCACATATGGCATTCCTTCACCATCGATCTTGGCTCAGAGTGCTGCATTTGGGGTTCGAGATTCAGTTTACTTTTCCTCCTCCTCTGTCTTCCCATCCTGTCATTATTTCTCCTCCTTCAGACCTCAGACGTGCAGACCTTTGTTCCCGGGCCATTCAGGAGCTGTTCATCAAACGAGCCATTGAGAAGGTCAATCTCATTCATCCAGGATTCTATTCTTGTCTATTTTCTGGTGCCCAAGAAAACTGGAGATTGGCATCCTATCATTGATCTGTCTCTACTCAATCATTTCCTTCAGGCTCTTTGTTTCACCATGTAAGATTTTCTTCAACTTTGATGGCACTTCACACCAAGTCTTTGGATGACCAAGTTCGATGTTGCACATGCCTATCTTCACATCCCCATAGCAGAATCTTCTAGTTAATTTCTACATTTTATGCAAGAGGAACAGGTATTGCAGTTCCAAGCTCTCCCGTATGGACTTGCTTCAGCACCATATGTTTTCTGCCAAGTAGTACAGACCTTTGCTCGGCATCTCCATTCTCTGGGTCTGTGCACACATCACTATATGGACGATTGGTTTCTTTTAGCACCAACCTGTCACATTGCCAAACAACATACCTAGATTCTTCTTTCCGAAGCCAGAAGGGTGGGCTTCATTATCAGGTTGGAAAAATCCCTATTCTAGAAACGATTCTGAGAACCAATAGGATGAGGCGTTGAAGGAGGGGGCCATGAGATGCGAATGGATGATCCTCCAGAAGTACCCGTTGGAGAAGAAGAGAGGCAAGCAGCCAAATATGATAAAAAAGACTGCAAACGTGCCATATCAATTCAGGCTTCTAAATATTCTGGAATTACAGCAAACAAGTAAGGCCAAAGAAAAGGTGACTCCCATAAATCATGAAGAGCAGTGGAGGGCAAACAAACACCCTCCAATAAGGCATCACGACTCAGCAACAGACCAACCATGACACCAAAGTGAGGCCAGAAGAGGACAAATGCATCATAGTAGTGACCAGTAAAGAGCCCAGTTTGTCATCAAATTGATGAGGAGAGTGGTGATATGTTTCAGACAAAAGATGAAGGGAAGTATCGTAAAACAGTAGTAAGAGTCAAATGATTCTGTGAAAGGAGCAGGAAACAGGGAGTCTAAATTCTTCCCAGAATATTCAGGTTCATGATGAAAAGCCAAATCAAAACCTCCATTGGAGACACCTCTGAGCCTCATGAAGGTCTCCATCTTGACCTGAATCAGCTTCCACCCTGACTGCTGACTACCATCAGATAACAGAGGAATGGACGATAGTTGGTTAGCCTCCATGCCAGAAACCATTACTCGGAAATTTATACCCACTCTTTTTTTTGTAACCGCAGAAGAAAACCAATGAACTATTAGCAATGGGGAACAAACCAATAGAACACCCGACTATTATGAAACTGAACTAATGAAAATGTAAACCACAAAACATGACTCTCAATGCACGTACTTTGTCAAGAAAAAAGTGATTTTATTGTCTGTGTATAGTGCTTATATACAGTACCTGCATAGAGAGCATGTGAGGACCGGTGTAAAGTTTTGCTAATTTGATATTACCGAGGGCAGTCGAGTGGGGTATATAAAGACTGGAGCAAGCGAACATAATGTTAGATGGCAAAGATGGAGATTGAGAAATAGCTATAAGTGTCAGTGGAGGTATGTATGTTTTGGAATTTTTGACAGTTTTATTTTTCTAACAGGGTGGTTGGCCTTTGTTTTGGAGGCCTATGTTTTGGAGGCAGTAAATTTAAGTAAGTTTAAGAGAAAGCTTGATAACTATGTGAATGATAAGGGCTGGCTTTAAGATTTTTTTAACTTTATTTATTCAATATTTTTAGTTTAGTTTAGAGAATGGTACAATCCCAAAACATTATGTTATGTTATAATAATAAAAAAAAGAAATATACTAAATATCAAACATCTTTCAAACTGTGTACATTTACACCTAGCATACACATTTGGCTCAAAACTCTCGCTTCTATAAATCACACATTATTTAATAAGCTCTTAAAACTAATAAGCCTTGCATTCTGAACCAATTTTTACTTAGAAGTGGTATGTACTCACATAGTATACATTTAGTCACAGAACCAAATATCATGTGTAGACATACATAAAATCAGGCGGTCAGCAACCTACAGCTCATGAGCCAAACCTGGTTCTTTGAATGATCAAGTATGGTTCTTAAGTCTCTTATTCATTCACATACACGTAGAAATAAAATGTACTAAATAACTAACAGCATCCTCACAAGTATCTTACTGGTCAACCCTAATATCCTACTTTGCTACTGTTTTAAATCCACCTACTCTCTGCTTTTATTGGTGGTTGTATTCCTGGAGTCTCAATAAAGCAGTGCACTGCAAGTACAAAAATCAATTTACATTTTCTTCAGATTTTTTATCATTGCATTTTAAAGATCACAAATTGTGTGTGTGTATATATATATATATATATATATATATATATTATATTATAAAAAATAATATATAC
>NW_013669934.1:34856-39000 GCF_000517525.1 Limulus polyphemus
TTTATTTACTACTTCTATTTAATAATATACAATATGTGTGTGTATATATATATATATATATATATATATATAATTCATTTTCTGAAACAATTAGCTCTTTGCAAAACACTTGCTCTAAATTTCCATTTTATTTTACTTCCTTGAACAAAAACCAGAGATTCCAACTTTTAGGAATCTGTTTCAGTGAGACTTTTGAAAACATAAAATTTTTGTGAGCAACAAAGATGGTTACCTTCTAGGGAGGTTGATGGCAATGCTCCCTCAGAAAATGTTTTGTTCAATGAAGACAAATGGTAGAGTATGATCCATTTGCTGGATGAATGTGAACCTGTATTTGACCTGGATCCAGCAGTTTAACCAACCACTATTTGTTATAGAAAGCTGCTAATTTGACCCGAACTTGAGATTTTCTTACATATGCATAGAATAGGCCCAGTTGCACAAGACTTACTCTTGATACAAGAGTAATGGTAGCTCTAAAGAAAGGCTGCACACTCCCACACAAAATTAAGTGATAATTATACCATTATTTATTAATTTTATTACATTAAGAAATGACAAGTTTAAGAAGATATACATATATATAGGTGTGATTATAATAATAAACTTTAGTTTTCATATTGGGTAAATTGAAAAGATCACAACTGTGATGCATTTAGCAATATCTTTGTCTTTACAGAAGTTTTAAGATTGTGATTTACAAATTTTTTAACATCAACTATGTAAAGTAAGGGTAATGCAAATACACCACAGTTATGACAAAATAATTTTTTACTATGTGATGGCAGGCCCAGTTTACTCAATAATCAAGGTATACAGCTTATTATTTGTACACTAAAAATTATCATGGGGTAGCATAGCAATACAGTTTACTCCAAAGTGAATACAAAATACCAAAATCATGATCCAAAAGCATGAGCTATTTCAATGAGTGGTCTCTTCTTCAGGAGTAACAAAATACAAATTAAGCCTTAATTAATCATCATGTTTTTATTAGGCTACAACTTCACTACTATTAGATAATTACAGTGCTTTGTGAATGCACTCCATGAAAAGACACATTCAAAATCAAATTACACAAATTTTTGAACTTAGTTAAGTGTCTTATTAAAACTTAAGCATCACACTTATGTTTTTTCTCTTAAGTTCATATTATAAATATATATTATATATGTATATCATGATAGGGTATAAATACCTTTTTTAGCTAAAGCTTTAACATTGTTATGACTGATTTAACAACAATAACATATAATACTTACAGAAATGCTATTACTATTAGCCCTCTAATAGTTTTGATATTCTTAATTCTCCGAAATGCACATTACAATATATATATACACACTAACTTAGTCAGTGTATCATGTACTGTAGCTTGTAGGCCGTCGGCTTGTCAAAATTTTTAAATTATTTTATTATAACTTACCGTCACAACCAGGTGATTCAATACAAACCGTCAATTAATAACTACATTACTACTTTTTTTTAAATAAATACACTCACTTAAAGAAACGGAAGCTTTATTTTACTTTAGTTTTAATACAAAGGCTAGTCTCTCACAAAAATGTACTAAGGGCATTAAACTTAAGCATTTGCCATTTGTTGTGATAGTTTAGCGCCCTCTCCATAAGTAAAAAAATGAAACGTCATATGTTAGGATGTGAAACAAATGATAAAGCAAAACACGAACGTGATAATAGGAAGCATTTATTAAACGTGTCGGAATGATCATTATTCCATCATCAGTAACCTAGAGATACGAAACAAACAAACAATACTTGTAATTACAGTAGAAATATATATACATAAGAAGTAAACAATTTGAAAATACATGAAAATGAAAAATGTGGCACAGATGAAATAGCTAAAATAAGTATAAATCAAGTGAAGACTGTGTAATATTTAGGGACGCGAGATAACTGATGATGGAATTATGATGATTCCGAAACGTTTAATAAATGCTTCCTATTATCATGTTCGTGTTTTGCCTTATCATTAAGTTATGTTTTCTGAAAAATGAGTCGATTACTACGATACTTCTATGACGATACGGAAATGATTGTCTCAGAACTTACAGAACTATTGAAAAATTGGACTACAAAACAAAGAAGATAAATTTTGACATCCAGCTTTTAATAAAATGCAAAACCCAGTCATTAACTTCGAAGTTTTTTCAGTTCAAACTCGCTAATAGAAACTTTCAAAACTCAATAGCATATCGTACTTGTCAAATGCGCTTACTTGATGAAGAACATAGACGGAAACACCAACACAAACATCGTCTCTCATCTAAGCTGAATTCATCTCTAACTGCACTCTGCAACTTTACATTCTGGCTGGACTTCAATCACCTTTTGAATCTTATCAACCGTAGTAATGAGAAGAAAATTGCTTTACTACTAAGTTAAAAAACTTACCACTCTCCATCTTCTATAACTATAACACACCCAGGATATCTTCAAATCTGAAGAATTGTCAGCTATCAAAGAACCCCCCTAACTATCATAATCACCCGACCGGACAAAGGAAATGGAGTTGTTATCCTCAACAAAACTGATTATGTTAAGAAAATGCTTGACATTCTTAACAACAGCAATATGCTCAAACTTATAAACAAAGAACCATTAAACCATACTTTACAACTTGAAGAGAAAAGTCAGAGATTTTTTAGAACTCTCGACTAAACACTCTCTTTTCCTCTTTAACAATATTCTTTATGAGCAGCTAGATGGCGTTTTTATGGGCTCCCCACTAGGTCCTACGCTTGCTAACATTTTTCTGTCTCACCACGAACATAACTGAATTGACAACTCCCCTTTAAACTTCAAGCCTGTTCATTAGTTGATGATATTTTCCTTGTTTCTCGCCACACAGATCATATCCAACGCTTTCTTGACTATCTTAATTCACAGCACCCATCTATACAGTTCACTCATGAAATTGAGTGACCCTATAACCCTATTTCCTTTCTGGACGTTCTTGTTAACCATGATGCTAAGGGCTTTTCAATTTCTGTCTATAGTAAAAACACATTTACTGGCCTTTTTACTCAGTTTGACAGTTTTATACTCTTCTCTTTCAAACGCAATCTTATTCTCTGTCTACTAAATATATTTTTATTTGAAGTTAAGCACAAAGTTACACAATGGGCTATCTGTGCTCTACCCATCACGAGTATCAAAACCCGGATTCTAGCGTCGTATGTCCGCAGACATACGGCTGTGCTACTAAATAGAGTCTGCAAACTTACCTCATCCTATCTAGCTCTTCACAAAGAAATTACTTCCATACAAATGGCTACCCCTAAGCATTTCTTGGAGAAAATAATTTCCTCATTCTTAACTAATTTGTTTGTCAAACCACCTAAGATACCCACTGTACTCAAACTTCTCTTATATACCTGCTTACCATATTATATACAAATTATTATTACACATTATGTAAATCTTACTATCCCCAAACTGACCTGAAAGTTATTATGAAACCCAATTTCAGACTAAAAATTTTTTTCGGCTGCAAAGATCGTTTGCTGACTGCCCATTGTTCACACATCGCGAAATTATACAGGTGTAGAGACTGTAAGGCATCCTATTGTTACGCTTCTGTGTTCGTTTGTTAATTTTCCGTAAAAATTCTTTCCGAAGAAACTTTAGCGATACAAGTACTTTCTTAAATAAAACTAGTTTATTCTTTCTTAATACAACTTTGCAATACACATAATTTCCACAGTCACGCTATAACTTAACAAACGCTATAATTAACAACTGAACGATTCACGCGCTTGACTCAATTGTCCGTCTCTATCTCTGTCTGCAATTCGATTCCATTGCTGCCGTCACTTCTTGGCTGTCTTATATACAAGAATACCGCACATCTAGTAAACACTCGAGCATTCAAGAACCTTCGAGAATATTGTTACGTTTCTGGTCGTTAGTTCATTTTCCGTAAAAATTCTTTCCGAAGAAACTTTAGCGATACAAGTCCTTTCTTCAATAAAACTGGTTTATTCTTTCTGAATACAACTTTGCAATACACTTAATTTCCACAGTCACGCTATAACAAACGCTATAATTCACAACGAACGACTTATATACAAGAATATATACAATATATATATGTACATCTAGTGAACACTCGAGGCTTC
>NW_013669934.1:39914-43148 GCF_000517525.1 Limulus polyphemus
TGATATAAGCGTTTGTTTTAGCGCGATTGTTGAAGTTGAGTGTATTCGGAAAGAATAAACCAGTTTTATTAAATAAAGACTTGTGTCGCTTAAGTTTCGTCGGAACGAAGTTACGGAAAATCAATTAACAAACGGAGACGTAACACTATTATCACGTTCGTGTTTTGCTTGATCATTAAGTTACGTTTTCCGAAATATGAGACAAAATACGAAGAGGCATTAAAATAATAGTTTATCGGCGAGTGCGCTAGCGCCCTCTATTAGGGATGGCACAGACGCCCGTATTAAATCAATACAAAAGTCATCAGGATTTTCTTCTCAACAGGTCATCAGAAGCTACATATTAACCTGGCATAGTCGCTCTATCTCCGGTGGCACAGCGGTATGTCTGCGCACTTACTATGCTAGAAACCGGGTTTCATTACCTGTGGTGGGCAGAGTACAGATAGCCAATTGTGTAGCTTTGTGCTTAATTATAAACAAACAAAAGATTCTTAGCGCCCCTGGTTATCCCTCAGGCCACCATAAGGCATGGGTGTCCGCAGGGGGCTCCCTTGGAAAATGAGAAACATAATTAGAAAAAATAATATTTTTTTTTAGAATTAACGAAATTGGATAATACAGCCTCGACAAAAAATTTCAACTATTTGAAGTTGAGAATTATGGACAGTTTGGTAAAATAATGAGAAATTTGTTTATTATTTTTTTGAAATATCTAACTGCTTCCTAGTGCCACAGTGGTATGTCTGCGGACTTATGCTGCTAGAAATCGGGTTTCGATACCCGTGGTAAGCAGAGCACAGATAGCCTTTTGTGTAGCTTTATGGTTAATAAGAAACAACAACAACAAATATCTAACATCTAAGCGGGTTATTAAAACATTTTTAAAATTCGACAACTTTAACTCACGGTCACAATCTGCCAATGTCTGGTGGTTAGAGCGCTCGACTCGCCCTTTCAGCCGTGGGCGCGTTATAATTTTACAATAAATCCCACTATTCGTTAATAAAAGAGTAGCCCAAGAGTTGGCGATGAGTGGTGTTGACTAGTTACCTTCCCTCTAGTCTGTCACTGTTAAATTAGAGACGGCTAGTGTAGACAGTCCTCGTGAAGCTTTGCGCGAAATTATAATTTTTTATTTAGTAATCATAAAAATAAACGTGTAACTCGGGTTATTCATTTTTATTTGGGAAGTTTTGAGATAGAGGGTTTTACTTTTATTTTGTTATGGTTTTATTTACTGTTAATTTATTATTCCTCCTATTATTTAGTATAATTATGAAATTTTATCCACATTAAAGCGCTAACTCACCTTCTAGTTACAGAACGTTGATTTTGAGTATGTTTGTATTATAAAACTGACACAAGCATCCCCTAGCGGTGACGTATAAATATTAATGTTGTGAAAGATAGCTAGTCATACGAGTTGTAGCCTCATGGTCTAACCACTTAAATGTATTAATTCACGAGATATTGTTAGAATGAATTACTGCTGATTGTTGCTCTGTATTGTTGTTGATCTTAAAGTGGTTTAATTTTGGAATATCGCATTTTTTCAGAATTAGGTTTCTTGTTCTTTTTCCCGATTCCTTTATTTATTAAAATTAATAACGTTAATATTTATGCTGTATTGTTCAATAATGTCTTTATGAAGTCTTGGCCAGGTACGGATTTACTGGCTGTTTTTTTGTTTGTTTGTTTTTTATAGTGACAAAATTTGTATTCCAATTGTTTGAAAGTTTTAGTTTGTATTTCTGTTGTTGTTACAGTTTTTGATAAATTGTTCGACTCTGGCAAGAAGTAACATATAGAAATATAAATATATATATATAAATATTCAATCACAACTAGTTGAATTTGTCCAGTTTTTGTCTCTTAACATTCTACGAAGAGGTCTAGACTGCAACTGACCCTCCCAGGTCCAAACAAGGACCTAAATCCCGATGAAGCAGAAACTACATTGTGTGCCTGTGCTATTATCTACGGATGATGCAAATGCCATCCCTACTATCCTGTTTGCATTATTCTTGAAGGGTTAATATTAGCCAAGCTAGAATATAATAATTCAACTTCTTATCTTGTTGTTTTAACTCTGAAAAGGTAACACGATAAAGCCCTGAGAAAGTAGGTACTTCAATAAAAAACAACTATTTAAAAGTTACAACATTCATTAATATGTCAAAGAAACTAACCATCGAAGCAGTAGGGAAACATGTTTAGTTTAGTGTTTCTTTCTTCTTTATAAACAAATAAAATTGTGTGCTACTCATTTACTTCTGGGCCAAATACCTTGGTCCAATAAGTCCTAATGTCTTTTTCTTTATGTATAATCCAAATGAAATTTAGCATAAATATATCTGGCGATAATCTCACAAACTGAAGCAGATAGATTTTGCATTGGTGCTTTTCTTTTGATTTTACAGGGGTCAAAGGCAGTGACGTGGCCCCTATTGGGTCCGGACAATCCATCCAGGCCTACCTAATTAGCGTCTACATGATGGTTACTGCGTCTGAATAACCATGTATAGCACCTTTTTTAGTTTCCTGTAACTTGCATCCAAGAGCTTCTAAACCTCCTGTTTTTAGACATTTGTCTGCATGTATAAACCATACAAGGGATTGTTATTAATAGTGTTTTTGGTTAACACAATGAGTGAAATTGCGTATTTCGTGTAGAACAATACACCGTATTTGCTTAAAATGTACCTATAACGTTTCTACCTTACGAATAAATCTATTTGCAGATAAATGACCATTCTATGCATTATAAGATGACAATTAATTATGTTCCAAAACATCTTTCTCACAAAGAAGTCTTAAGTTGATATCGTGTTAGAGTGTTTATTTATCTGAAACAGATTATTTATAGTTTATGCCCCTCTTCGCCTGCTTTGAAGAATCTTGAAATCTACTGTACTTTTTAGTTTCACTATTATTATGCTCTTCAGCTACTTATTTTTATCAGCATTGTTATGTTCAATAGTTAGTTCCATTTGTATGTTTTATCAGCATTGCTATGTTTAATACTTAGTTCGATTTCTCTGTTTCCTCAGCATTGTTATGTTCAATACTTAGTTCGATTTGTATGTTTTTTCAGCATTGTTATGTTCAATAGTTAGTTCCATTTGTATGTTTTATCAGCATTGCTATGTTTAATACTTAGTTCGATTTCTATGTTTCCTCAGCATTGTTATGTTCAATAGTTACTTCCATTTCTAGGTTTTTCAATATTGT
>NW_013669934.1:43962-46070 GCF_000517525.1 Limulus polyphemus
TAATTGCAGGTTGAAGAGATAAAGACAGATAATCGAGTCAAGTCGTAAGTAAAGTGCTTGAATCGTTCGTTGTGAATTATAGCGTATGTTCAAATTAAAGTGACTAGGGAAATTAAGTGTATTGCAAAGTTGAATTGAGAAAGAATAAACTAGTTTTATTTAAGAAAAGACTTGTATCGCTGAAGTTTCTCGGGAAGAATTTTTACGGGGAATTATCAAACGAACAGAGACGTAACAGCAAAAACATGCTTCTATCTGAACAATATTTAGAGTTTGTTTGTTTAGATTTTTCACGAGCATAATTTTTCTGAGGGGGTAGCAAAAACATGCTTCTATATGAACAATATTTATGATTTATTTGTTTAGGTTTTTCACGTAGGATAATTTTTCTGATGAGTAGCAAAAACATGCTTCTATCTGAACAGTATTTACGGTTTGTTTGTTTAGATTTTTCACGTAGGATAATTTTTCTGGGGAGTAGAAAAAGATGTTTTTATCTGAACAATATTTAGGGTTTGTTTGTTTAGCTATTTCATGCAAAGCTACACAAGGGCTATCTGCGCTAGCCGTCCCAAATTTAGAAGTGATAGACTTAAGGAAGACAACTAGTGGACACCACCTACCGCCAAATTATTGGACTACACTTTTATCAACAAATAGTGTGATTGAACGTCAGATTATAACGTCCCCAAGGACGAGCATGTTCTGTGAAGAGGATTCGAACCCGCGACCTATAGATTGCGAGTCGAGCGCCGTAACTACCAGGCCGTGTCAGGCCTAACTGTTTTGTAAACAAACAATAAAACAAAAGCTATCTTACTTTTAAACTGTATTTCTACAACCTGATGAACTTCATGCTGAGCACCACTTTGAGACCTCCCCCACTAATGGCTCTGCGGTAAATCTGCAGGCTACACGACACTAAAAATCGGGTTTCGATACCCATGGTAGGCACAGCACAGAGAGCCCATAGTATAGCTTTGTGCTTAAAAAACAACACAAAAATTCATTTTGGGAACTATTAAAAGTGTTATTTATGAAAGTGAAACCTTAAATATTTTAAACGAATTATTCCCCAACCCTTTATTTTAGACTACAGAACTTCAGATTATTTACACACTCTAGTATTCCAACTAAAATCAGACAAGCTTTAACAAATAGCATCTTGTGTTACTTATTAAATTACACACAGTGGACTATAGTGTTGTATTATCATAGCATACCTTCACCTAAAAGCTTTGATTTCTGAGAAGGAAGGGGACCATGATGGGAGGAAACT
The DNA here is from genome assembly GCF_000517525.1 of Limulus polyphemus. Taxonomy (NCBI): domain Eukaryota; kingdom Metazoa; phylum Arthropoda; class Merostomata; order Xiphosura; family Limulidae; genus Limulus; species Limulus polyphemus. The sequence goes on from NW_013669934.1 coordinate 45,242, forward strand.
TTTCTTACAATCCAGGTTTGTAGAATTTCCGCAATAACAACAGCTGCCCCCTATATTCAAGAAGTTAGGGAGAGAGAAAAACATACTAATTTAAACAAAGTGTTCTATAGATTATATACATATTTCTGTTTTAAATCTGTTATACCACTGAGAAAAATTCCTTTCTTTCTGTGGTGCGTTTTCCTACACACACACACACACACACACACACCTGATGGGAGTTCAAAAGACTGTACCATGTTTGGTCAAGTAACAATTTCGTGCCATATTTTATATTTGGTCAAGTAACAATTTCCTACCATGTTTCATATGTGATGCAAGTAATAATTTTGTATCATGTTTCATGTTTGGTCAAGTAACAAATTCGTACCATATATCATGTTTGGTCAAGTAACAATTCGTACCATATATCATGTTTGGTCAAACAACAATTCCGTACCATGTTTCATTAAACGTTTTGGTAATACTACTTTAACTCTACAACCCGTGACACGAATGTAACGACTTTCCTAACAGCATTGGAAACTTACTTCACTGTAATAAATATCATACCAACATCGGTAATACTATTTTACTCTGCAATCCGCAACGCAGTGTAATGCCATATTGTAAGAAGAAAAAAATTCAAGATTTTTTTTTGTATTCTATTTTTTTTTTATTTTCAGTTATTTCTGTATTATTCTGTCCGTTTATTCTGAGAAATGTTGATGTGGTGCCCTCTTCTTTCTTCATTACTTTCACAACAAAGTGAATAATACTTTACATATTATTACTTGCCTTAAGAGGGCCCGAGTTGGTCCTGGGATAGAGCTCTGGATTTTGAAGTTAG
>NW_013669934.1:46706-49190 GCF_000517525.1 Limulus polyphemus
TACTTACCTTGGCAGTGGATTCAGAATCTGAGGGTCGCGGGTTCGAATTCCCGTCCCACCAAACATGCTCGCTCTTTCTGCCGTGGGGGCGTTATAATGTGACAGTCAATCCCACTATTCGTTTGTTAAAAAAAATAGCCCAAGAGTTGGCGGTGATGACTAGCTGCCTTCCCTCTGGTCTTTCACTGTTAAATTAGGAACGGCTAGCGCAGATAGCCCTCGTGTAGCTTTGCACGAATTTCAAACCAAAACAAAACCGAATATACTTACCCTTTTAGCTGTGAAAGCGTTATAATGTGACGATCAATCCCACTAGTTGTTGGTAAAGAGAAGGCAGTGGATGGTGTTGACTAACAGACTTCAAAATTACTTTATTTAGGGATAGCTAGCGCGAAATTCAAAACAAACAATTCTCACTCACTTTTAAATAATGTTGAGATGTGTATTATACGAATTATGGGTCAAACGTTGTTGAGATGTGTATTATACGAATTATGGGTCAAACGTTTAGGCTGTCGTTATTTTAATAAAATGTTATGAAAGATAAACTTTTCCCGTTCACAAAGAAAACATTATTTTGGGTTAACAGTGTTTGTGTGTTTATAAATATATGCACGATTAGTAATCTATTTATGTTTATAACTGTTGTAATTTGTTTACAAATGTATTATGTTTGTGACCGTTATTTACATGATGTATTTTTGTATGTTTCTAAAGTTTTGAATGATTGCCACTAAATTTACACGTTTTCAAATGTTTTAATGGAAGTAACAACAAATTTATACCGGCATATTTATATGGGTTTGTGTATGTTTATGAATGTGTTTAGATGGAATTGAACTAGAACATGAATAAACAGTCATATAATAAATAAATGAATAAATGGTCACAGAAATATAATATATTACATAGATAAGCTAAAATGATTTTTTTTAAATTATAGTACAGTACTGTGCAAAAGTGTTAGGACAACAGAATATTTTGTCATTATTTCCATTTCGTGAGGCTAATTCTTCTATGCCATAACAGAATGTAAATTTCAACACTATGGCAATGTTTCATTGATCCTTGTTGACAATTGAATGACCCAGGTAGAGAATACTTATTATTCTTTAGAATTCCCATACACTTGTACCAAAGGTATGTCATAAGGGTTCTGTTTGAATGAACATACTGATCAAATTTGGGGTCTGAAATAACTGCCATGGTACCGCATGCAGTGTCTTAACTATATAGAAAGAGGCTAGCAAGGAGCTGTCATATGGTACCGGTATATGCTAGAAGAAATCAATATAATAGCACTTCACAAATAAACCTTGATAAAAATAGTGTTCAACGCTATATATTAAGTTTTGTTGTCATGCCATGGCCCAAAACAGCGTAGAGAATTGTCAGTAGAGCAGAGACTTCGCATAAAAGCTTTACGTTATGCTGGTTGGACTCTTCGACAAATTGCTGCAGACTAAAAATGCTCCCCAAACACTGTCAAGTACACCCTAGATCGTGAGACCGAGACTGATAAATTTGAAAATAGGAAAGAAAGAGGCAGAACACTTGAACTCAATGATACTGGTGTTAAGTATCTTCATTTATGTAGCCTTCGGGACAGAAGGAAGACTGCCACTGATCTCAAGCATGAGATAAACGACCATGTATCAAATGACAGAAAAGTGTCCAGATCTACTGTATCAAAAAGACTCAACGAGAATAGAATATTTGGTCGTGTAGCAGTTAAAAACCATTTATTTCGCTCTCCAAATATTGTCAAGAGACTGAAATTTTCTAAAAAGTACAAAAACTGGACTGTTGGTGATTGGAAAAAGATGTTATGGACAGAGGAGTCCAAGTTTGAAATATTTGGTTCAAAGCGTAGGTTGTACGTCCAGCGGAAGAATAGTGAAAGATACCTCAATGCCATGAAGCATGGGGGAGGCAGTGTGGTGGTTTAGGGACATTTGCAAAATTGATGGAATAATGGACCAGCGCAAGTACCATCAGAAACTGATCCGTCATGGTATATCCAGTGGTTTACGTATTATTGGTAAAGGATTCTACTACCAAGAAGATAAGGACTCCAAACACTCATCCAACATATGCGGAAATTACTTAGCTAAGAAAGAAGCTGCTGGAATCATTCAAATGATGCAATGGCCCCCACAGGGCCCGATCTCAACCTAATTGACCAGATCTGGGATTTGGAAGATCAAAAACTTGACAAATCAAAAGTTACTTAACAAACAAACTTTATTGGAGTGTATTAGAGACATTTAGAGTAAAATCCCAAAGGACACTTTGATTAAATATGTTGCAACAATGCCTGAAAGACTGTCTGCAGTTATTAAAGCAAAAGGAACACACACAAAATATTAACTTTTTGCTGAACTCAAGCACTTTCACTGAGATCTGTTGTACTAAATATGAAGATTAATCAAATTTTGATGTTTCATCTGTGATTTACCTTCCATTGTCCTTTGAAAGTAGCCT
>NW_013669934.1:50111-51629 GCF_000517525.1 Limulus polyphemus
CTTCGGTGTATAGGACGCAAACAGATTTTGACATCAAATTTTGGGGTAAAAAAAGTGCGTCTTATACATCGAAAAATACGGTAAGCTACGCTTTCTTGCAGGCGTTATGTGTTAGATTGATAAATTCTGGTATATTTGAAAAACTTTTACGCGGTTAAACAAACAAACTCACGTAGACGTAACTTTATTTAATAAAACTACATGTAAAATATACAATAAAGTAATGTTATTTATAATAGTGTACAGAGTATGAAACAGTTATGAACGTTCAGTGTATGACACGGGTTTTACGAGGTGAAACAAAGAAACTCACAAAACGAAGAATATAATTCATAGTAAAGAAAAAGTAGCTAAAAGATGTTTACAGTAGCCTACGAAATGAGCCGAAGCTAAATTATTACAAAGTAAAGTAAATGTAAAGTGGTAATGAAAGCAAATATAGCTGTATATGCAGAAACGTCTGAATGCATGTTCACAAAGTGATAAGCATGTGGTTTTGAAAGAACTGCGCGTGCATATTTTAGACCTAAATAAATTGAGAAAGCCCATAGAAATTGTATTTAGTCTAATGTTTTTTTTAGGAAATTACACGCGGGTTAAGTGTTGTTTGTTTGAAATACTTTGCAAATAAAAAACAAACAAACTAAATTTGAAATCGAAGCCAGTCGTCACGTGATGAAAACGACATTATGCCATCGTGTACCATATTCATTGTATTGAAAAGTTTGATCAAGCAAAATGCACGTAAGATGATTCTGAATAGAAAAGCCAATATGCAATCCGGATTTCTTGTACAAAGACTATTCTAACGATTTGAGATTTGTAGCGTTTGATCGAGACTTTTGCGAGAAAAGTTCCGTACAAACAAACACAAGCGTATTATTTATATAGATTTAAATGGACATTTCTTACAAAAAATCAAAATGTTTAATTTGTTTTTTTACACGCGCTTGCGCAAGGGAAGTTCGAGGGGTTTCGGTGAAACTCCCTATTTTTGTGATGTAAGAAAATTGTACTTATATAGTTATAGCGCAGCTGCTTATGGTATTTAACGTTTTCTACATATTCTACATTCTTCTGATGAAGCATTATTATTTTTTGGTATCAAATAGCCGCATGCAATAGCTTCTGTTGACATTTTGTAATAGGAATGCCGAAGTCGTATTGCTACTGTCAGATTTTGTAGGTCGGATTCTTGACAGTAAGTGCCTGTGACTTGTTGGCGATAAATTTCAACAATAAACAAACAGTAAAACAGTACACTTGTTTTAAAATAATATCACAGAGTCGATAGACTATATATATATGCAGGGATGTACAAAGTAATCCGTAGGCATAATACAAATATTCACGCTAAAAATTAACAATAACAGCGAGTTTTTCTTTAAAAGATGATTGCCACTCACTTTCATTTGTTTCTCTACCCAACAAGCCCTAAAGCAAGGTAAGAAACCATCACTAAGATATCAAACCAGAAAGTGACCAACCCACTAAATTGTTCTTCTTTCTTGTTCTTGT
>NW_013669934.1:52629-59609 GCF_000517525.1 Limulus polyphemus
GGAAAGTTAATTAACAAACGGAGACGTAACAATACATATAATATTAAATTTTATTATACAATCATAGAATACACGAACTTTCAGTCAGAAGGAAAGCCGTCACACAAGTAATAAAAAACATTTTGCAAATGAAAAGTGATACAGGGATGACAGCGCCAAAAATAATGCAAACAAGAATGTATGAACAATACAGCTATACATACATAACTTCATGTCAAAATAGGGATTTGTAGCTTGAGGAAATAATGTCAACACTATGTCTCAAACCTTAAGGTTGTTCATACATTTTTTTTCAGTTGCATTTTTACTTTAAGTTACCTATCGTGTGTCTGTAATTTTTTGAAGATTCCTATTCCCCCTTTTTAAATTAACAATTTTAATAATCTTGCAAGTATTAGGTTTAAAACATCAAAGACACTAACTCGTAACAAAGAGACACTTTATGATCTTCAAGATGAGAACACGTGCTCGAAGTGAGATAGAAAATTTGTTGGAGATAATGAATTAGTAGAAAGAAAAACAAAGGGCTACACAATGGGCTATCTGTGCTCTGCCTACCACGGGTATCGAAACCCGGATTCTAGCGTTGTAAGTCCGCAGACATACTGCTGTGCCACTGGAGAGCAATAAGAACAAGTATAAAGAGACAGAACATTAAAAGATCAAAATCTGTTTGTTTTAGAGCAAAGCTACAAAGGGCCATCTGCTAAGTCCGCCGAGGGTAATCGAACCCTGGTTTTTAGTATTGTAACTCCATAAATTAACCATTGACTCACCGGTGGACAGAAGATAAAAAGAGCAAGAAAAAATATAGAAATTAAAAAATATATCAAGAAGTATGAAAGAGGAAAATTTAAAAAAGCGTAAGATATAAAAAAGATTTAGAACAGAAATAAATTTAATTGAAGACAAAATCAAAGTAGCTATTGAAGATGTACAGAAGAATTATAATAGTAACAGAACTGAGGTAGTACGAAAACACATTCATGAAGTGCAAAAAAAGACAGTAAAAAACAAAACAAAGAAGGACAAAGAGACATTAGTTATTTACGAAAGGATATGAGCCAAGTACAAAAAGACATCTATAATGTACAGAAAGTTTGTAGCGGTAAAATCAACGAGGTAGAAACGAACATCACTGACAGAATAAAACATCAACCACACTTCACACACACACACACACACATTAACTATGAAATGTGGAAAAAGTGAACCCATTGGGTATACACCTGCCTATGAATCTTGAATATAGTTAATTCAAGTAAAATAAATAAAAAAATGATAAGAAATCATTTTTGTGTTAAAACAGATAATTTAATGTCGATAAATAAGAAAAACCTCATTGTGAGGTGTAATGACTAAGAAACAATTTATAGAAATTGTAGTTCACCAACTTAATCTAATTCACACTGAAACAGTTATTGTTCAAGCAATTTAATGGTATACATTCACACCGAAACAGTTATTGTTCGAGCAATTTGATGGTATACATTCACACCGAAACAGTTATTGTTCAACCAATTTGATGGTATACATAGGGTCTCAACCACTACTATATATAACATATCGCAGCTGACGTAGTTAAAGCAGTTATACTGTGTTTGACTTATTATTACATTCCTTTTAATTTCACTTTTGCCCTCTAGTGGCTGGACGGTAAGAATGAGGTCTTATGAAGATAAAAATATGGTTTTGATACCTATGGTAAGCACAGCACAGATAGCCCATTGTGTAGCTTTGTGCCAATTTATCTTATCCGGATGAGAAATGATGGATTCTTTGACACATGACCAATTCATAGATGTTATAGTGGATGAAAATACGCGAAATATGCTAAAGAGAATTGTCAAATCAAACAGTATAGAAACATCAAATCTCTCTGAATGTCTAAAAGAGCTCAAACAATTCATTAGACAACTGTTAACTCAGAATTGAATTGTAACGTAAAATAACATACTGTCAGAGACTGCAGACAAAAGTTTTTCATCAGGAAGGAAATCATAAAACAAAAGATATTTCAACCTAAAAGGGCAGGTTGGTATAAACTGTTCTCAAAGAATGATAGGAGAAGAAAATTACTATAATTGCAAAAAATGTGGACATTACATATAAGAAAAAAAAAGACTGTTAATCAGAATTGTGATTATACTTTGTTTAGTACATTTAATCAATTATTTAATGATTGTAATATCTACTTATGAATAATAATTTTTCTTAATTTTAAATAGTTACTATATTACTAATTATATAAGTTTACTTTTAATATATTATTGCTTTACTTGTTTATTAGGATTGTTTATGGGGCAGTGTATTAGGCTGTTTTTAATATTTTTATTTAGATATCTTATTTTGTTTGCTAGAGGAAGTGTTAGCATGACTTATTTTTACGTGTAATGCCAATAAATTTTGTAAATTTCAAGACTGATGTAATGTCTTGAAGTTTCGTGATATTTGAGGATAAATAAATATTTCATTAAAACATGAGTAAGTTAATAAGTATGTCAGTCAATAAGTTAATGAGTTAATTATTTAACAAGTTACTTCACCGCTATAAATTTTAAATTTGTGTTTCAAGAAAGTATTGTATATTTATTTGTTTTAGCACAAAGCTACACAATACACTCTGTCCACCACGGGAGTATCGACCCCAGGATTTTAGCGTTGTAAGTCTGTAAACTTACTGCTAACCCACCAGAGTAACTTATGTACCTCTGAGTCAGAGTGGAGAGATTTTAAGAAAGTGACTGCTTATTTTTATTTTTGAGTTAGGCCTATGAATAAATGTAGCCTGTAAACCTTATATGTTAGGGTTTAATAATTAAATGGATACATTAATAGACAATAATACACTGTTGTAAATGTGTATATATCATTTAGTGGGTCCTTTTAATGATTCGGTAAAAATACTGCAAAGCCCAATTCACTTATCAAAAGTAAATTGTTTTATTTCTTGAAATGAAAATTCTACAACTAAATAGATTTCACGAACTGACAAAATCAATGTGACAGGCCTCACTCACAAATAAAGTTTAATAGTCACTTACCTGTTCAATTTCCTGTCCTATCTAACAACACAAATGTACAGTGCTGAACTGACTAACTAACCAACTCACTCACTGTCTGCCTAACTTGTCAACAACAACTCTCTGGGATTTTTGTACAATATATGCCTAGAAATTTCAAAACGTCACGCCGAATCTAGACACTCGGAAAATCTTTAGGCGTCACACGTCATCATTACCTCATGCCAAAGCTACTTTTGGCAAACAACGTGAAACGTCTAAGTTCAAGTATTAAATACATAGCTTACAAGGGTATTTATTAAGGCCTACCTCTAATACCAAAATCACCAAGACGATAACTGTAGAACGTAGTATCAAAACTCTTCCAAGATAGTGCATAATAATATTTCTGCAACCTCCTGTAAACAAAGCCTTACTTTCTGAACTGCGGACGTGATTAGCTGCAACTGTTTCTAGCCCCCTAAACATACATGGTTTACTAGCCCTTGGGTCGCAACAACTAAAGGGAATGCTGTCGGTGTAGAAGTTACTAGAAAAATACAATAAAAAACACCTGTCACAGAAAAAAATATATGCGCCCAAACGAAGTGATATTACCAGATATAAATCTTCGGGCATAACGACTCTAAGTAAAGATTAGTAATGATCTTCTAGTTCGTCCGAGAATAAACTTGTTAGAAATTTGATCAATAAAACATTGTCTAAATATAACAGAAAAACCTGTCTTGGTAGGACTAAATAATCATTGGCTTTTCTAAATTTGTGTTTACCATCTCCTTTATGAAGTTGAAATGCAGACTTTGATTCTAAATAACTAGCATACCAAAGGGTGCCTAACAAATCTTTAAAACTATATAGCATAATAAATAGGACCTATGTTACTTACACTAGGTTTACGACAAACAACACACTTACTTCACAATTGAAGGTTTTATTCCATTTGTCCAAGGAATACTATACCAGTCTTTGTAGCCGTGGATTCCACAACATTTGAAATTTATCTGCAGTAAATTGAACGCTAATTTCACGTTCTCGTTGTCTCCGTACTCAATCATTGCCTTTTTGAGACTGTTATTCAAACCTACTTCTAGTTTCCATACATAGACAAAACACAAGAATTCACACACAAGAAAAACCACGATTATAAAAATGGTAATATGTCGGAAAATAAACAAACACGTTTTAGTTTTTTCCAGAGTTTTGGGTGATAAATTTTCACTATCGTGTTTATGCGCCACTAAAGCCAGTATGAAGCCGAAAATAGACGTTAGAATAGCTACGATACCCAATATTATCATACCGTATGCTAAAAACACTTCTTTAAAAAGGCTGTGAAAGATATATGAACTTTTCACCATTGTGGAACGAAAGTGAACACCCAGCCAGAGAAAACCGATGCCACAACAAATAACACTTATTGTTAAAGTCACTAGAATCATTGCTAGCTTTCTGCCACCCTTTTCACTAAGTGTTTGCTTGAAATCAGATCTCATTTTAAGGTTGTGTAACTTATTTAGTTTGGTTGACTACTCCCACGTCGTTAAGCTCTTGACAACCAATTACATAAAAGATTGTTAAAATATTCTTGTAAACAATAACATATGACCCTGATGGAATAGTTAAGTCATCTATTGTTATAAAACAATTCACATTTTATATCACTCGTAACTACAAACACACGCTAATACATATTGTTGAACAGTAGTTCTCCAGAATCATATTATAATACACAATTACAAATGATTTAAAACAGAATGACGATTATACTTTGTCATGACACATTAGTATTAGATCTATTACATTTTTAAACACTACATTTTTTTATCTAATCCCTTAGAGAATCCCCAAGAATTAAAAGAATACATAAACAGTGTTCCGACCATCAATGTATTTCTCTGTTTCTCAGCCGAAATGATGAGCTCTGGATTGAGCGAAACGTCTTGTCGGCAATAATTTGTTTGTTATTAAGCACAGAGCTACACAAAGGGTTATCTGTGCTCTGCCAACCACGGGTATCGAAACCCGGTTTCTAGCAGTACAAGTCTGTATACATACCGCTGAGCCACTGACAGTAGACATAACAAATAAATTTGTAGTTGATATACTATTATTACACAAGCTTCTAATTTTTAAAAATCTCCAAGGCAGTAAATAAAGTAGTGTTTTAAAACGTAATAGGCCAGTATATTGTAATCGTGCTTTGCCAATTTTTAAAAGGCGTATACACCATAAGACAACAGAATAACAGATATGATACGTAACAATTCCTGTAGGATTAATACCTATGCTGGCAAGTTGTGATCTATGAATCGGTAGTTTGTGTGGTATTACACCACTTTAAAACTGATAATAGCTTTATCAAATTTTTTACACTAAGAAGGATATAATAAAATGTACTTCCCACTTTTTGTATTGTTACGTCTCTGTTCGTTTGATAATTTCCCGTAAAGATTCTTCCCGAGGAACTTCAGCGATACAAGTCCTTTCTTTAAATAAAACTAGTTTATTCTTTCTCGATACAACTTTGCAATACACAGAATTTCCACAGTCACTTTAACTTAAACACACGCTATAATTTAAAACGATTCACGCACTTCACTTACGGTCACTACCGCTCACTTGACTCAATTATCTGTCTCTATATCTCTCTTCAATCTGCTATTATCTATGCCGTCACTCTTCCTCTCCGCTTTATTTGCCGGGCTTATATACAAAAATAGAGGGCGTCTGGCAAACACTAGAGTTGCCAGGAACAGTCATGATCCTTCTAGAAACCCATGACGTGTTACCAGGGTCACGTAACTTCCGCTGTCGTAACAGTATGTTGCTGACTAAGCCTTTCATGAAGAACCAAAGCTGCTGTGTAGGAGTTTATTTAGGACTAACGTACAGTATGTCAAAAATGACGGCGCAAATATTACCACCCCCACCCCATAGTATACTCTAACCTTACATTTCATAGCTAACTGAAATAAATAAATTTTGCGAAACCAAGCTTGACCAACAAAGAGGTATGTTCGGCACCTGGTTTTAGGTCGTTGAGGACCTGGGAAGGTCAGGTATATTTTCGACCACTTCCTCCCTCAATTATTGGTTAAAAACTGACAAATGCTACTTATGGTATTCCGCCACACAAAACACTGATTAATATTTGCATTTTCAGGGTCGTGTCCTTTCATAGAATACTTGTAGCATTTAGTGTAATTTTAATTCATCTCAAACACTAACAAACAGTTTATATCGAGGTATTTCGCTTCATTTGGTCATGTATGGTCACAAACAGTTCCGATATTAAATCATACTTGTTCTCAAGATATTTTCACCAACGCGTATTTATACATGAATACCCTTTTTAAATACATCAGTGGTATCTAAATCTTGGTGAGAAATTTTGACGTCTGGTGCAGGTGGTCTTAAAGTAGTAATTTAATGGAGAGAGAGGCACTTAGCCCTACCAACATCGTATATGATATAGCGCTCTATTTCGGTTAATAAATCATTGTATTAAAGTAGCGAAACCAGCAATCTATCAGTCTGTCTTTTAGAGGAAGTAACTTTGCATAATTGTGTTAAGTTTGTGTAGCTTGGTACTCTGAAAGCTGTAGTTAGTATTAAATTTTCTATAATTTGCAATTTCTTGATATTTGTTTTTGCAACATTGAACTATGCTGGGCATGCATATTGTTACAACTAGCGGAAGTCACGCGACGCTGGGAGCATGAGCGCTGGAGTTTCTAGAAGAATCATGACTTTTCCTGGCAACTCTAGTCTTTTCCAGGCGCCCTCTTTTTTAGTATATAACCCCGGCAAATGAAGCGGAGAAATAATGGCAGATATATAGATTGAAGATAGAGATAATTGAATCAAGGGAGCAGTAGGAACCGTAAGTAAAGTGTGTGAATCGCTGTGAATTATAGCGTGTGTTTATAAGAGTAGTTAAGATTAAAGTGATTGTGG
>NW_013669934.1:60520-66511 GCF_000517525.1 Limulus polyphemus
GGTCTTATATATTATAAAAGCGTACATCTCGTCTCTTCATGAATCTTCTAGAAACTCATCACGTGTTACCATCGTCACGTGACTTCCGCTGTCGTGGCAATATATTTTAATTTGAATCTTAATCCGTTATGCCATACAATGTCGAATATTTTCTCGATATAGAGAAAGCAAGCGACAATGCATGTCTTTTGGTTAAAGCTATATATTACCGTTTCAGTTAGCCTAAATACATAGTCAGTTGTTTGCCGGAATTTTCTGAAACCCATTTTGAACTTCAGGTAATTCTGATGTGATCTCCAGAAAATTTGAGATCCTGTTGCTAATTGTTCGCTCTAGAATGTTGCCTAAACAACTAGTTAAACTGATCGGTCTATAATTTTCCGCTTTTTCGCTGGTTTTCCTTCCTTCAAGAACATAAATACATTTGCTTGCTTCCAAGAGGCGGGAATGTATCACGAATTTAGGGATAAATTAAATAATTAAATTAGGTGATCAAACAGTTTCGGAGTATCTTTCTTGAATAATATAGTTTGCATGTGGTTTTCTCCTGGTGCTTTGTTTTTTTGTTTGTTTTATGGATAATATAACTTTGGGTTTGGTTATTGTATTTATGATTTTTTTGTGCTGGATCGTGGTTGTTGTTTTGGGGATTATTGTTGTGATTGGAAATTTTGGTGTGTGTAAGTCTTGATTTCTTTGAATATATTCATTTTCTGTATTATAAAAGTGTTTATCCATATATGGTTGTTCGTGCGTTTTAAATGTTTTGTTTAATTGTTCTTTAAAAGCTTCTGCTTTTTGTTTATTTGTGAAGGCTATATTGTTATTGTGGTGTAAGGTAGGATGTTTGTGAGTGTTTAGATTGTCTGTGAATCTTTTCAGTGTGTCCAAAATTTCTTAGAATCTGTGTAATTATTTAGCTTGGAACAGTAACTGTCCCAGTTATCTTGTGGTACAGACTTGCATGCTACGGCTACACGACTATAGCGTTGACAATTAAAACATTGCGTAATAACCACAGCCAGTGATTTTGTTTCTTCTACTTCAAACTTTTGATACCAGAGCCTGATACCATTTGTTATCAGGCTCATGATGTCATTTGTTGTTTTGTCCCTGTATACTGTTACGACAGCAGAAGTCACGTGACGCTGGTAACACGTAATGAGTATCTCGAACGTTCCTGAAGGCTCGGGTGTTTGCCAGAAGCCCTCTATTTTGTATATATAAGACCGGCGAGAAGTGATGGTAGAGTTAATTCAATAGCAGACAGGGAGATAGAGACAGATAGTCGAGTCAAGCCGTAAGTAAAGTGTGTAAATCATTGTGAATTATAGCGTGTGTTTAAGTTAACGTGACTGTGGAAATTAAGTGTATTGCAAAGTTGTATTGAGAAAGAATAAACTAGTTTTATTTAAGAAAGAACTTGTATCGCTGAAGTTCTTCCGAAAGAATTTGTACGGGTAATTAACAAACGACCAGAGGTGTAACGATACTTTTATAATGTTTGTTGGTTGTTGGGTTCTGCTGGAAATTATCCGTTCAATTTTTTGTACGTATAAGTTCTTTAATTTCTTCCGTGTTGATTGTGTAGTGTATTAATCTGATTATGAATGTTGTGTATTTGGTTTCATATCCGGTAAGTGAATTTTGGTTTCGGCCCCTTTGATGAGGACTCCGCCTTTAGCTAAATGTTTAATTGTTGTTATGTTCAGTTGCGGTTTGCGTTTGCGTATTTCGGTTGTTAATTGTGGTTCTTTATAAGAGCCTGGTATCCCTTCTATTATGATTGTGTGTTTGAGAGATTCCCGTTTGTTTTGTATATTGTCTGTGCTTTGTTCTTTTTTGTTTTCTTTTGAACAGTGATGAAGCTTCTTCACCCTGTAGTTTTGTGTTTTTATCCACGGTGGTTTCATTTACTTTATCATTAGATTTTTCTTTAGATTCTGTGTATAATTCTTCATCACTTATTATTGTTTTGTTGGAACTTTAGCTATCTGCAGATCGCCTAGCCCTTTTTCTTTTAGTTACTTTACCAAGTTGAATTTTAGCACATGAAATTAGGCTTTCTAACTCAAGATTAGCAGCCAAGTTCTTAATATTACTGCCACCTGCACAAGACTCACCTAAGGAGGAAGAGGCCGATGGCATGTTTACATTGCTTGAAGACCCAGAGACCGTAGCCTTCTCTTTCATGATGGAAGTCGTGGCACGCCCGACGACCGAAGTGTTAACTCCGTTGAGGCTTGTTGTTTATTTGTGATTTACGACGAGAGCCTGGTACGAGAATGTGAATTGTTCCTTAGGTGACTTCTTTTTACCTAGTTGGTTGCCGGTCTCGGCCGTTGTTAAGTATGCCGATTGGTTACCTAACTCTAGTTGTCCGTTGATATTACTTTTTAAATTAAGGTTAGGCCCGATTTAGGATAGCGTGAAGGGAACGAGCTAATATTATTTGGAGAGAGCAGGCACACATCTCTTCCTTTTTCGAAGAACAGCGCGGAAATCCAACAAAGATGCAGAAAAGTGCTGTCGATCCAATCAAACATCGGTATATTCCTTTGTGAGCCAATCAATATTAACATCATTCATATAGTGAATTCGTGGCTTATTCATAGAATAACTATTGGTCAAAATCAGTTAGATTAACAACTTCTAATATATATAGAAAAGCCAGTGCCTTTTGGTAACACAATGTTCCAACAATGGCTTTTATGTAATGTTGCTCATTGCAAAAGGACAACCTAATATTGTTGTTAGTCTATGTACTGAAAGTATAAAATGCAATGTATAGTCAAAAGAACTGGAAAAAAATATTTATTGATTTCCTAATTTAAAGTTTCCATTGAATAAAGCGGTTTATTTTTAAAGCGTAATTCAAAAACGATTTAAGTTTAAAATTGAATTGACATTTTTACGTTCATGATAAATTTTATGCACTTGGCTCAAGCCTAGGTGATCTTACACTACATCTTTACTTTAGGTTAATTATACCAACATTACATCTATAAGGTTCACGGCACCACCACCCTTTCACCACAGTCACTAAACTTGTAATGGGTAGACAGTAATCGAACTATTCTGTCTTTGGCTTTTGTGACTTCTCCTATTTCGAGGCCCCCCAGTAGCACAGCGGTATGTCTGCGGACTTACAACGCTAGAATCCGGGTTTCGATACCCGTGGTGGGCAGAGCACAGATAGCGCATTGTGTAACTTTGTGATTAATTACAAACAAACCTGTTTCGAGAAATCAAGCGTGACATACACTGGATTTTATACATGTTAAGTATTTTATTTGTTTGTCGCGTTCTATACTATGTGATGTTTTATGACTTTTTTAGTGTACGACACAAGCCACTGATTTTTAAATTTACTATTCTAGGACATATTTGTTTTTAAAGCCCGATGAGGACTTATGAAGCGCTTCAAAACCTAGCTCGAATAAATTTATCTGAATGACATATTTGAAGGCGGTGAAACCCATTGTTGTAAGAATTTTCATTTTCTGTTTTTACTCGTTACGACATCTACTAATGTTCTGCACTGTAACTAAAAAGAAATATTTCTAAAGTTTCTGATAAAAATCATTAAAATACAGATTTTTCCCCAACGTTTTTCTTAATTTTTCCATTTCGGATTCAAAATAGGAGACGTGTAAAAGTAGTATTTCAGACATTTTTTTCCCCACAAGTTATGCCCAAGAGGCATTTTCATTCAGTACCAGAACTCACAAGTTAAGCTGGACAATCTGAAACAGTATATAGTACTTTAAAAGTTACGACTTTTAGCGTTTAAACAGAAGCTAGAAATATAGAAATGTGTATGCGTACTATAACATTTAATGTAACAAGTCATCATAGACCTACTTACTCTTCTAAATCATACAGTTGTGCGGTATCTATTTTTTTATTATAATTTTGTTCATCATTATTGTATTTTTTCCTTCTAAAGTGACCCGTCATGGCCTGACGGTTAGGGTGTTCGACTCTCAATCCGATTGGTCGCATACTTACCCTTTCAGCTGAGGTAACGTTATATAGTTTTAGTGAATTCCACTATTCGTTGGAAAAGAGTAGCCCAAGAGTTGGCTGTGGACGGTGTTGACTATCGGCCTCTCCTCTAGTCTGTCACTGTTAAATTAGAGATAGTCCTCGTGAAGCTTTGCCCGAAATTCAAACCAAACTTATGGTCATCATGCGGCTGATGTAAAATTTTATATTTAGTCATCATAAAACTAAATGTGGCTTTGTGTGAAATTCAAAACATAAAAAAAAAAAATCTGTAATACTATTAATTATTAAGCGAGTGTTTTTTTATTACTATTATCAAGACGCCAACACGAGGCACGAATTTACGTTCATGTTTGACGTAAAAGATTATGTATAAAGTATATTTAATCGTGATAAGTAACATATATTGTGGTATGGCGAAGAAATGAAAACCTGAATATTTGAG
Organism: Limulus polyphemus; assembly: GCF_000517525.1. NCBI lineage: Eukaryota > Metazoa > Arthropoda > Merostomata > Xiphosura > Limulidae > Limulus > Limulus polyphemus. The sequence goes on from NW_013669934.1 coordinate 64,974, forward strand.
GTCAGTTAGACTGTTGAAAGTTGGGAAGCTGATACATAAAATATTTGGTTGTTAAAATAAGTTACTGGAAATAAACTTTTAATCAAATAATGTTTATTTGAAATTGAACGATATTTATTGGGAGAGTGTTTATTTAATATACAGTAGTTATTATGAACAATCTTGCGAATTAGGTTTATCATCTTCTGGTTTGTTTATTTTTTATATGTGATAATACCGATAGTATTAGTAAGAAGAAGAAAAAATTTTCTTTCAGTTTATTTATGGAGGTTAAGATATTACAAAGTCCTAGCCAGGCATTATTTAAACTAAAATTAATTTCTTGGACTTTGGAATAGTAGTGGCTGATTGATTAGTTACAACTTACATTGATAACGTGGTTATATTACAATATACGATTCATTACACAGTGTTAACATTATGTAATAATAATAATACTATCAGTATCAGCAGAAAGAAAAGGAAAAGTTAATTCTAGTTCTATTACTGCTACTGCTACTAGTATTACTATTAATAATAAAAGGCTAGCCCAACTGTACTGTGGTAATTGTAGTGGTAGAGCCAAGGAAAAGTGAACTGTAACTAAAATGTACACAAAATCAAGAACAAAAAAATAGGAAAGGTAGTTCCAACTTTATACCTATTTCAGAAAATTATGTATAAATTGGTTACTTACTTTTATAATATTATTACTTAAGTATTTTTTTCAAAATGTAATGTTTTGTTTTTCTTAAGTCTACTTAATTATATTATATATGCTTAGAGAAGAATGTTATTTTCTGGAGAAAAAATGCTGGGGCAGTTGTAAAGGGCTCAAATTAAATGGCCCTTTTTTTGTCTGTATGTAATGTTAACTCACTGTGCATGGGCTCAGTCCTTTGAACTGACCTCATACTGGAGAAAGAATATTGACTATAATTCAGAATTTACTATGTGTAACCACCCAAAATTTGACAATCTTTCAGTAATATGTACAAGTTCACTGTACACAAAAATCAGATTTGTTACAAATTATTTGTACTCAAAATTTGTCTTTGAATTAATGATGTCAGTCCGACTTAGACTTTGAGAAGTTGGAGTGCAAGGTGATGTTCCTGCGAAAAATAAAGATATGTTTGTCTGTTGTATAGTTTGCATAATGTATAGAACATCCACAATACACATCTACAGTTTTTCAATGTCCCTACACCCTGTATCCTGTACTTACTCTCCTATAACATGAACTGTTACTAAATCAGTAATGTAGGGTAAATGAATAGTTGATAACTTTGACATCAAATACATGATACCAAAAATCACAAATAATATTCAACGTTAAAATGGTACACAATTAAAAACATTTTATTTAGGCCTATCTATGGCCTTCAAAAAGTTGACGACTCTACATGTTTCGACGTTACAACGTCATTCTCAGGAGTTGTAATGTCGAAACGTGTAGACGACCTATCGGTAGGAATTTACCTACGGACCACGATCTTCGACGGCGGTACCTTCTCCGTCTGCGGAACGCCTACCGGACCGGACGGCCGTAGGTTCCG
>NW_013669934.1:67511-76235 GCF_000517525.1 Limulus polyphemus
GTACCAGTTTAACATTGAATATTATTTATGATTTTAACTTTATACACAACTGCCAAAATACTATAATTACATAATACCATGTTGAATGGCATTCTGTTAAAGGTTGTGGTTTGTACACTTTGATCCTCACCTGTGTGCTTAGGGTTAATTTAATTAAATTTATACTGTATAGGCTTTTTGTAACAGTGTTGTAATATTAGTATTACTAGTAGTTACTTGTATAGTACTACTAGGGGATACAAATAGTACAGAGTCTTCTTTGTTTTTTTGTTGTTTTTTTTGCCCAAGAAAGAGTAACAGGCACAAAATTATTTGATCAGAAAAAAATGTTTTTTTCTTTATATGGCTTGTGAGAAATTCTGCCAAAATGGCTTTCAGTCTTCTCATTTTGTCCACATACATTGTTGTTGTTTTTTGTACTAGACTAAGTTAACTATTTCTCAGCTATTTTCTGAAAAAGTAATTGTTTAGTATTAGATGAAACCAGAAAATTCTATTCCAACACAATCAATCCATTTCGTATGCAAATTTCTAGAAAAAAGTATTTTCTTAATAATCTACTATACAAAATTATTCATAATTTCTTACTTTACTAACTTTGTATACAGAATAATTTTAAAGAAAAACTAACTTTCTCAAATCTTCCTATGTTAAATCTAGCTTAAAGTAACATAGATACATGTTCACATTGATGGACCAAGTTTCTTCATGAGGTTACAGGATATAGGTACATCTTCAACATTGCTGGACCAAGTTGGTTGAGGTTACAGGATATAGGTACATGTTTAACATTGATGGACCAAGCTGGTTGATGATGCTACAGGATACAGGTACATGTTTAACATTGCAGACAAAGTTTCTTCATGAGGTTACAGGATATAGGTACATCTCACACCAGTTTGGATGATTCCACCAGGGTTAGTAAGTAGCAGTAAATGATAAGTGTGGTTTGAAGAGGGCCTTCATTGTAATACGAGTTTAAAAAAAAAAAGAGTTTGGATTGAAAAATGAGCATGCAATTAAACTTTACATCTTGAAGCATTTTTTTTAGAGGCTGTAAGGGTATTGTTTAATTTAGTTTGTTATTCTTCAGTGAATATAATCAACACTGTATAAAAACAACTATTTTTAAAGTTATAATATGTACAACTACTTATCAGAAAAAGTATTTTAATTCTCAACATTTTACTCTATCAATCTTATCAAGGAATAATATTCTTCTTGCTATAATGGATGGAGCATGTATGTCAGTATCTATGTATGTAATCAAAACTTCTATGCTATCTATTGAATGGTGCCACAAAAATCGTAAAATACTTCACACTTTGGGTGCTCAAGATTCAGACATTTAGAAGAATAACTGTGGTATGTGCAACAACCATTTCTTTATAATAGAACACAATTTTAAGTAAATGTACTCTCCTCACAACAAGAACAAGACTTCCAATAGGACTGTATGTGAAGGTTTGATTGTATCTTTATTGATGCAATTTTTGAATGCAGTGCCGAGAAACTGGAGTTCTTAAAAAACTATTATTTTTTCGATAAATGGTACCACTTTTAATATATAAAAACATTACAGTTTATGAGTAAAGGTTACTAACATTTTGAGCTTTTTACATTGAATCATTTTGATGCAATGAGTTGCGTATGACTAAAGAACATAATCCAAACATTTTTCCTGTGCAGTACTTCCCAGAAAAAAAAATAATTTTTTAGAAAATGTTCACTTTTCTCCAAATGTTTTTCAATCAGGTATGAATACTACAATTAGTAATTGCTAGCACAGTCGCCTATAAGGCGGTGTTTCTGCTAGTAATAACAATGTTGTCTACAATGGAAAAAGGCTGAGATACAGATAGGTATAATTATGTGTTGATAATGCTGATACAATGAACCATTGAGAATAAAACTTTTTTTTCTGATGATTAGTTATGTATTTGTAATAATTTAAAAAAATTGATTAATTTTTTAATAAAATTTAGCACTTAATCATTTGCAGAAAAGTCTAGTTCTCTGTGGATAACATTCTTTCTTTAACCCTTATTTTTTTTAGTCATCATGGTATCCAGACTGTTTAGTGGTGCTGAGCATGCAGCTTTGTATTCACATTTTAGGCCTTCACCACCTAAAGAACTTGTTTCCAGGATTATTTCATATGTTAAAGAGAAGGTTTGTGCAAAGTTTATCTGAATATTAGTTATCATTAATTTGTTATCAAACTGGTCACAACTCGGTTATTATTGTGATATATATGTACCCTATTCTAACAGCAAAATAGTCCCACAATAATAAATATTACTTGCATCCGTATGTGTAAACAAATCTAATTTGGAAAAAAAATAAATTATGAATCAATGTATAAGCAAAACAAATTGAACAAAAGTTAGTTAATTCAAATTTTTTGTTTGTTGGTAGTAGCAGACAATTGTAATTATTTGGTTGTCTTACAGCTTTATATGTTCTTTCTATTCATGTGCTGAATATATAATTTCATTTTAATAGTTTGTTTTTATAACATATAAGAGAGCTAATAAATATCATAGTGACAGAATACCACCTTTCACCTACCAAAACATGCCGCTAAAACCAAATTAAACACAGCCTTTCATATCTGTGTGTCTATCTATGATGTACAGCCATCACCAATCAGAGTTATTTGAGCTGATTGTGTTCAGGATACTTTATCATTCTACCTACGACCTCAGACAGGTTCTTTTTCCTTAAAACACTGGCAGCCAGGAAAAAGGATAAATATTTTTCCCCAGTTCATCTCACCATTATTTCTCACTTCTATGATCAATCAGATCTTGATTGCTTATGACCAGTAAGGATCTGGAAGTGTTATGTTTCCTTCACTAATGCCTTTAGAGGTGCTACACAATGACTTTTTATTCACTTGGATCCTTCAGTTTCTCGGGATTTCTCACTGATTATCTTCTCACTTATCTTGGGCTCTCTTTGGAGGTGAGTAATCTTCTGAGAGTTATGTCTGTTCAGATTTGTCAAATTTCTATGTCCTTAGTGGACCGGGTGAATTGTTTGCTGGAGAACATTGCATGGGCTGCTATGTGGACCTCCTCCAATACTTTTATCTCACATTATTTGCATGATTTGGCAGTATCTTCTTCTGAGGGTTTTTGACTACTCCCACTAGTTATCGTAACCTCATCCACTAGATTATAAGGTGATGTGAGTATCTTCATTATTAATATTGTCTCTTCTTTATTTTCCAGGGTCCCGTACCTCTATTTCTCAGGATCCCACTCTGTGGTGAGTGTTGCTCAGGCAGGTGTGCTTTTATCAAACCAATTCCACACTAGCAACTACCGACAATTCAATATACTTTATCTAGGTTGCAACAGCCTCTGTAGAAACGGGGTGTTCCATAAGACCACCTAGAGGCAGGCTGGATGATATTACTCTACTAAGCTGGACTGCCACTCATGGACTATCACAAGTAAAGCATAAGAGGAGCCTGTCCACCCCTGCCGATTATTAGATTGAATAAATCAGGGTCAGTTTACTTTTAAAAATTTAGAGAGCTTGGTTCACCTATTGCATTGTTCCTCAGAACTCCCCAATGTGCATTACCACCCCCTTGTTTCCTACTAGTGGAGCTAAGGAATTCTTACCATGCCCTGTTTCCAGTTGCTGTGGTGGTGGACAGAGGCTATTCCTCCAGAATGTCGAGTGACTTTCCTCCACTCTTTGAGAAGGGGACGAAGTTAGGGGCCCTCCTACTCAAGTCCTGGGATGTTTTTTCCCTGATGTTGGAAGGAGAGACACCAGGAGCCTATTCGTAATACTGGTTCAGATTTGATGCTCTGCTATCTGGTTGGTTTGAGTGTGGCCCTTCTTTTTTTATCAATATTGGTTCAGTACATTATTACTAGAAGAGGGTCCATTGTTCCTTATAATTCTGAATGCAGAATGGTCCCACATCCTCCTCATAACTCCAGGAGCAAGTGGAATTTACCATGCCCACACAGTTGGGAAGTGAGGATGTGTGTTCATAATTCCAGACTGGATGAGTTCTGCATCCTCAGGTTGAGTGTGGCATACAGGATCCTGTCATTCCAAGTTTTGAGTGTTGTCTTTCGGACATCTTCAGGTTGAGGAGAAGGTTTGTCCACTTTGGTGTTGCTTTCCTTCTTGTCATGATTCTGGTGGCTCACAATGCATCACTCTATAGTTACAGGTTGGAATTCACTCACAAATGCCCTAGCCACCAATGTCGGATTTGGTCCTATAAATTGAACCCCGAGCAGTGGGACTTCAGCAACCTGGTTGAGGTCTGGCTTATAGTGATGAAGAATCATGTCAAATTCCACCCGAAGGGCACGATTTAGGTTCCGGGTGAAGAGCATACCTGTTCTGGATGTAGTGTGGTTCCTCCACTAGCGTGCTAAGCTTCTGTTGGCACACACACGATCTCTGCAGATGTATTTTGTATGAATAATGCTCTCACTAACACCTCCACCTTATCAGTGTGGGATTTGAGCTGTAGTTTGTAGTATGTTTTGGAAGTTAACATTTTCTTAAATTGAAAATGTATTTCCAGTAATACTTATATACTGTACCAGGATAGAGGGTGTATTGATGTATGTGGAGAATGTCACGAGACAGATATCACCAAGAGTAATTAAATTGGGATAAAAGACTGAAGCAAGCAAGAAAATTTCAGACCGATGCTTAGATTGGCCCTGGCAGTCAAGTAATAGCTGTAGTGTGAGAGGAGGTAAGTATTATTGGAAATATCTTTTTAATTTAAGAAAATGTTAACTTTTTAAATCTGTGTGATGCTTCATATTCATATGCATTATTAATGTTTATTTTTAACAATTAGATAAGACCTCCTTTAAGTCATGCATTAGATGTCGGTTGTGGATCAGGCCAAAGTACGAGAGTCCTAACTCCATATTTTGAGAAAGTTACTGGCATTGATACTAGTGTTGCTCAAATAGACGAAGCTGTGAAGAAGGAGAAATCAAATAAAAGTGAATATAAGTATGTTAACCTAAACAGATGTGGTGCTTTGTTTAAAATATAAACTTAGTTTCTATTAACAATACAAACTTTGCTCTCTTCATGATCTGCTATTTTATAAAATAGATTAATATATGAATGCAGACTGAAAAGTAAGCCTTGTATAAAAATGAGTTCACAGTTTTACTTGCCTCTACTTTTTTTTTTTTTAAATAGAAGCATGAAAGTAGAAATGACATTTTAAAATTCTGTGATTAATACCCAGAGCATAGGTGGTGGTACATATTTGAATTTGGGAGTAGGGGCACCTTAGTTACTAGGTTAACTGAAACAGAGTTTTTTTTTCCCCTGATAATTATATACAAGTAGAGAAATGCCTCTTTGAATGGGGACAGAGAAATATATATATAATTATCAGGGAAAATTGCTATTTCAATTTTGAATTAAATTACCACAGTTAGCAGAGCAAATAAGGTACTCCCCCATTCAAAGGGGCACTTCACAACTAGCTCATAATTGGAGTGAGGTACGTGCCTCCCCTTCCCTGAATCCACCACTATGACCTAGAGGTTCATTATTAGACTCTGTTGAAAATTTTTGCATAATATGTTTGTATATCATAAAGTCAAATTTACTTTCTTTTCACTTCAGGGTAGCTTATGCAGAAAATGTTCCCTTACGTAATGAATCAGTCCAACTGGTATCTGCCAGTCAATGTGCTCATTGGTTGAATCTAGATGTGTTCTTCAAGGAAGTCCACAGGCTCTTAGTGCCTGGTGGAGTTGTGGCATTGTATGGCTACCTGTTTACTGAGCCTGTTGTACAAGGGAAACAAGAAGCTGTGCATAGCTTATTGTGGGACTGGGTTAGTGATATTAATTATTCTTGTATTTCATTTCAAAATGTTGAATGATACATCCTTTTCAAGCTACGACTAAGTAGGGATGAAATCTTGTTCCGACCAGAATGCCATTAAGTGTTAGGCATAATTTAACTGGTTTAGTTACAGTGACAATTAGTGATGTTTTACCAGTAATCGTTCAAAGCTAAGAATCCTTTTTATCATTAGATGAGATGTACCAAGATATTTTTAAGTATTAAATTTAGTTTTCAATTTAACAGTTCAACTTGTGTATTGCTAGTTGTCTTTCTGTTAATATTTTGTATAACTTCAACCTGTATCATTAAAAAATAATTATGTGATTCACTTTCATTATAAAATTGATCTCTTAAATCTTAGAGGGATGTTTTTCTAGAAAATCACTTACATATTTCTTATTTTCTGTGACAGTTATATCGAGAGCAGCTGTCACAGGGTTACTGGGCTCCTCAGCGTGTTTTGTTAGATAACTGTTTTCGAGATATTATTCTTCCCTTCTCAGACACTGTCAGGTAATGATACCCATTTTACTATTGAATTGGTATATTCTGTTTATGACCTTTTCACCTGACATAAAAATTTACCATACTGTCCTCCAGTGTTACCATCTGACAACAACAGTTATTGTTTTCCTTTCCAACCTTACCACCTGATCTCAACAGTTGCCACATTGCTTTCCAACCTAACCATCAGCCATCAATGTTACCACATTGCTTTCCAACCTAACCCTCAGGCATTAACTGTTACCATGTTGTTTTCCAACCTAACTACCAGGCATCATCTGTTACCACATTGTTTTCCAACCTAACCATCAGGCATCAATGTTACCACATTGTTTTCCAACCTCCAGTTGCCATTTTCTGACACATAGATAAAACTGAGTTGCCATCAATCACAATAAAACAGTAATTTTCGTCATTCGCATAGAGTTATAGTTATATTTGTGCGACTGACAGATATTTATGACAAGTGTGTGGATGCTTACTTTACATAAAAGTCAAGTTTGTTTTGTTTTTAATGAAAGTCTTTTTTTTGGATTTTGAAATCAATACAACTATTCTACTGCTACGAAGGTAACCGAACTAAGTGTTCAAAGATTAGTTCAGAAAAAAAAACCCAGTATTTTCATATGTAATACCATTGTGATGCAGTACAGTAGGTTCGGAAAGTAGCACTAGAAAAACCTGATTGGTAAAGCATGATTGCAGAACATGACAAAAACTTCTGAAATTGTAAGCTCAACAACATTTTATAAACCTTAAATTGTTAATTAAATATATTAAGTATTATGTAGCTAAACTTGATGTTTTAATGGCTGGACTACTCACATCAAAAAAAGACATGTATTCTTGTATATGTGTTGGGTAATTGCACTGTGAGAATGAATATTTTTTTAACCGTGTATGTATATGCTGGAAGAATTGATGGACGACCTTTTCTAATTAAACAACAAAGAAATGTATATACATTTTGAAAGAGTTTATTAAGCTAAACAGAGATTAGAAGCTACAATTGTCTACTAACTGACTATTCCTTTCTGAAATTGGGAAAAAAGTTTCTGAGAAATCACCAAATGCTTTACACTCCAGAAAAATGGTGTACTTTAACAAGGAGCCTTAGAACTGTATGTAGTGCATAGTTAAAAATATATATATACTTCTGTTGCTGATTGCTTTTTCAAACAGCTGAGTGAAACTTATCATTTCTGGCAGAACAGGTCCAACCAAATCACTCTTGTTTTTTACGGGCAGAAATACGGTTGGTGTTAAAGGCTATATTCCACATATTCAATATACAAGAATACAACTTATTAAAGACTATTTTACATTTAATATGTGTACGTAGGGTGTGTAAAAGTGAACAATCTGTAGAACATTTTATTATTAACAAGATGCAAAATAGAATTCTTAGTTTGTGACTGTTTGCCTTTCTAGTTATGTCTGGTCAGATCTGAAGTAATTAATTACTTAGTTAATCTTGCCTTTTCACATTCCTGCAAACAAAATAGAAAGTAATAAAACAAATGTAGTATTTGTGCAAACCTTAGGTAATTGTAATACACATCATCTTGGTACAGTTTTGAATTTTTGGTTTTTGTTTCAGGGTTGAAGACATCATCCTGAAACGACGTGATTTGTTTTCCAACTACCTGGGCTACATTATCACATGGTCAGGCTTTAGAGAACTTCAGAAACAAAAACCAGAACTTGCACCACAAATTTTACAAGAATTTGAATCAAGGTTAGTATCTATTTCAATAATTTTTGTTCTAATCAGGTATTCTTAATTACCTTTGAAATACTGAAAGCCTTTCCTTGTCGAGTTTGAACTCGTACCGTCAACAAATGGTTAAAGATTTTCAAATATTCTTTCTATGTTACAGAGCATGCATCACTTACCCATAATTCTCATTCTCCCACCTTCCCTGGGACTTAGTGTATAAGTATTGGGGGATCTTACATAATGTCTGCTTTCCCACCAATATCTAGATTGTTGTTGACAGCTGTACTATTCTCTTTGCTGAGACGTTTTTGTGATACAACTATTTTGGCCACCATCAGAATTTCTGTAACTTAGTTGAAGTTTTCATTTTAAGTAATCGGTCTGTAGCATGCAGGAAAAATAGTTGTGGGTATGTCATATTGATATTCGTGGCAGGTACGAAGAATGTGTGAATGCTTACTTTACGTACTGCTATCAAGTTTCTTTTATTATTGATGAAAGTCATTTTATTATTATTTCTCAAGTATAATCACCTTAAGAGTCTACAGAGCTGGATTTGTCTGTAACAACATTAGCGTTAATCCTGACAATACTTCTGTTGTTTTATATATATATATATATATATATATATA
>NW_013669934.1:77119-79478 GCF_000517525.1 Limulus polyphemus
GTTCATTACAGGCATATGATGTGTGATGATATAATACTGTAAACCTAATTTCCATAAATAATGTGACTAAATAGTTCTTGAACGTTCAGTAGAATGTAACTATCAAGGTTCATTACAGGCATATGATGTGTGATGATATAATACTGTAAACCTAATTTCCATAAATAATGTGACTAAATAGTTCTTAAACGTTCAGTAGAATGTAACTATCAAGGTTCATTACAGGCATATGATGTAATACTGTAAACCTAATTTCCATAAATAATGTGACTAAATAGTTCTTTTCTTCTGACTCGCTCGTTGGCTCTGCTCTGGGCGACTCCTCTCTCTGGATTTTTGGGTCTTATCTCAGATTTTTATCCTTCTATGGACCATTCATTTTGTGTTTCTAGGGTTCATCAGATTCTTCTCTTCAGTTTTCTATGGATTTGTACAATTTGGGCTCTCACATGTTGCATATACCTATGCATTTGTCTCATACAAAACTTGATTCTGGAGCTTTATCATAGGCTGATACCCTTTGGAAGTACACAGAGGGTGCCATCTTGTGGCTGAGAATGCCATGGTTGTTACCTTTCCTACCTCTGAATGCATGTTCTTGCATGGCAATAGAAATACTGGAAAGAGGACTACCATTATAACTAGAAGTCTTGGCCCCCAACCAGGATGGGGATCATCCATTTTACTTCTTTACGTTTTGATGTTCCCCTTGCACCGTCCTCATGTTGTTGAGGGACTACTGTGGTTTTTCTTTGATTGTCTCCAAATGACTACAAATTTGGCTAGTTTTTGATATGGTGAAGAGGGGCTACAAGCCTTTATAATGTGTCCTTTCATGATACGTGTCTGGACTGCTCCATTGAGAACCTTCAACTTCAGGAGTAGGACATAGTATTCCTCCTACCTGTTTATTACACTCTCCTGGGTCATTTGTACTCCATTACTGCTTACAAAACCAACCCATTTGCCTGAAATAAAGGACAACATAGGTGGAGAGGTACCCTACCGAGAAGAATGCCTTCTGTATTAGTGTTCTTTAGGTCCAGTATGTTTATGAGGCTGGTTTACTCCACTTATTTTCTCTTGAATCAAGATCTGCACATTATTTCTGCTTCTGGTTTCTAATCAGACTTTTCTTGTTTCTTGTAGTCTGGATTAAATTCCTGCCATGTGGCTTGCAGTTTTATGTTTTTGTTTTGTTTTCTTGTTCACCAGTCCTCATCTCCACTACAACGTGGGTATTCTCGCTTTCGGCATTTCAGAGGCGATTCTAACGGATTTGAATTTCAGGTTTTCACAATTAAAGTAAACAAGTATTTACTACTGAAATTATTAAATTATGTAAGATCCCTTGACACTTCTGTAATAAGTCACATGGAAAGTTGCAGAGCAAAGAATTATGGGTAAATAACTCATGCTCTGTATTTTGTAAAAGACACTTGGAAATTTTTAGTGGCATGTTTTATTGACTGTATGAATTACAGCTCAACAAGGAAAGGTTTTCAGTATTTCAAGGGTAAGTACCTGTTTGAAAATCATTGTAATTCTAAACATACAAATTTTAACTTCCCTGAACCACACTACCACATGGTCAGGCTTTAGACAGATACTAGAAACAGAAACCAGAACTTGCACTACAAGTTTAACTACCTGGGCCATGTCACCACTTGGTCACATTTTTATAAGTGCTATAGCCAGAAATCAAAACTTACCAGAGCTGGAAACTGTTAACTTAATGATTTTTTGATCATTTAAATGTCATATGATTTTGATATTTTGTTTATCATTATATGATAAATCATACAATCCTGTAATGAACCTTGATAGTTACATTCTACTGAACGTTTCAAGGTGCTGGTATTTTAATCACATGTCAACCTTGCCACCAGGAGGTAATTATGATTTTAGAATCCTGTTTTGGTTGTCATTCCCTTCTAGAGTCCTATGTTATTCAATGCTCACTACATTTACTCATTTAATCTTATTGTGGCCTAGCATTAATGTAATCAAGGTGATTACATTAATGCTAGGCCACAATAAGATTAAATGAGTAAATGTAGTGAGCATTGAATAACATAGGACTCTAGAAGGGAATGACAACCAAAACAGGATTCTAAAATCATAATTACCTCCTAGTGGCAAGGTTGACATGTGATTAAAATACCAGCACCTTGATTACATTAATGCTAGGCCACAATAAGATTAAATGAGTAAATGTAGTGAGCATTGAATAACATAGGACTCTAGAAGGGAATGACAACCAAAACAGGATTCTAAAATCATAATTACCTCCTGGTGGCAAGGTTGACATGTGATTAAAATACCAGCACCTTGCAACACAGCCTGAAAGGCTAAATTG
>NW_013669934.1:80243-87534 GCF_000517525.1 Limulus polyphemus
TAGAGTACCTGACCCTCCTAGGTCACAAAAGACCTAAATTCCGATCAGGAGATCAGGCATCTTGACACTTGTGAAGTTGGTAGCTGGTAAACTTTAGTGATTTGAATTATATGGTATATTGTGAGATTATTTAATGACACGTGAAGATTTTATACCAATCATATCCACGTGATGAACAGTATTTGTATTATAATGGATGGTGTAAAACCATGAGTTGCAGAAGCAACAGGCCCTCCATAAACATTTCAGTGAAGAACGGACAGAAGAACTATGGAAACCTTCATGGCTGGTGACAGTCTAAACAACACAACTGGTAACAGTTAGACTACTACACTACACAGTTACACTACTATGCCACACAGTTAATAACAGTTATACTACTACACTACACAGTTACACTACTATGCCACACAGTTAATAACAGTTATACTACTACACTACACAGTTAGTAACAGTTACACTACTATGCCACACAGTTAATAACAGTTATACTACTACACTACACAGTTAGTTACAGTTACACTACTATGCCACACAGTTAATAACAGTTGTACTACTACACTACACAGTTAGTAACAGTTACACTACTATGCCACACAGTTAATAACAGTTATACTACTACACTACACAGTTAGTAACAGTTACACTACTATGCCACACGGTTAATAACAGTTATACTACTACATTACACAGTTAGTAACAGTTACACTACTATGCCACACAGTTAGTAACAGTTATACTACTACACTACACAGTTAGTAACAGTTACACTACTACATTACACAGTTAGTAACAGTTATACTACTATACTACACAGTTAGTAACAGTTACACTACTATGCCACACAGTTAATAACAGTTATACTACTACACTACACAGTTAGTAACAGTTATACTACTTTGCCACACAGTTAATAACAGTTATACTACACAGTTAGTAACAGTTACATTACTATATCGCACAACTGGTAACAGTTACACTACACAGTTAGTAACAGTTACACTACTATGCCACACAGTTAATAACAGTTAGACTACTACACTACACAGTTAGTTACAGTTACACTACTATGCCACACAGTTAATAACAGTTAGACTACTACACTACACAGTTAGTTACAGTTACACTACTATGCCACACAGTTAATAACAATTACATTACACAGTTGGTAACAGTTACACTACTATACCAGACAGTTATATTGTTATAAAAAGTGGTACTGGTAAAATTGAAACCACTTTATTTCTAACAGCAAATCTAGGATTTGTTATCTTAAGTTCTACACAGAAACAGATTTTATGTGTTATTAAAACGAATATCTTAACTTACTGGTCATTTTGCTGTGGTTTTGGACAAATATGTTTACGTTGTATCGACCGCTAGGTGACCATATGTTTTACACAGTTCTCTCAAACCTCTTTTATAGCAGTAGATAACATTGGTTTGTCGCTTCTTGTGTAATCTCCGCGTCTAAGGTCACGCTGTTTAACCTCGAATGGTCACTGTGATGTCAAGAAAGTGAAAAACGGTTTTGTATGTTTGTAGAGAGAGAGAGTAGTAACCCGCGGAGTGGGGTCATTGTACCACTGGACTGTGGCTAGTAGTAATAACCTACCAATCTGTCCATAATATAGTGCTAATTTTCATACGTAAAACAGTCAGCATAATGAAGATAAAAATATTATATAAATATAAAAGTGGAAGATATTTGGGGAGGGCAATTGTCCCCACACTTTAATTTGTAGGAAATTATATGAATCCACGCCATTAAACATTAGTACATATTTTATCATGAACCCAAATTCCAAAAGGCGTGTTGGGCCAGATCACGTGTATATATTAGTAAGTTTTATAAGACTCGGTAGTTGGATGTTTTTGATTGAAGTTTTTATCTTTTGAAATTTCAACTATGCAAGTGCCAGATTGTGCTATATCATCGCTGAATTGTATTGCTGTATAACAGATTACCAGATATCTTTCAAATGATTTCCCAAGTAAACGTTTTGGGATATTTACAGCAACAACCTTTAACCAGCATCAAATATCTATATTATAAAATCAAATCGCGTCCTACCGATTGCGATGCATAAATGTTTAACCTTCATAAATATGCAATATCTCTAGTTTCAGTATGTCAGATTTTCGACGGGTCTCGCCCCCAAACCAAATTTTGAAATTTTCGCCACTGTATTCTTCCCATCTAAAAATAAAACTACTACCTCTTTTTATCCTACAAAAGCGACCTCTGATGGGGCATCTGTCTATTATATTTAATTCCACTATTCCTGGCAGAACCATATTTTAATCTGTACCTTTTTACTATTTCTGTTTGCCTCTCGTGTTGGTCCCAAAAGTGAATTAAGGTGTGTAGTTTATTAAATTAAGTATAGTTTTATTACTTATAAAGATTAGAATGGATTGTTTTTTCAGATGTCAAGCTTCACTGTTAGTGGTATTTTCGGCCATAAACCCAACAATAACTCACGAGGTTTCGGCCATCTTAGGTAGTTTAGGGTAAACCTAAATCACTATACTATTATAGAATTAAAATATACTAATAAAGAATTATAGATAAATATATCAAAAAACTATAAACAGTACTGTTAATGTAAGTAACAATAAAAAAATAATATAGTATACCTTACTTACGGGACACACAAACACTAGTTTTTTACTTTCATATATGCCCCCCAGTGGCACAGCGGTATGTCTGCGGACTTACAACGCTAGAAATCGGGTTTCGATACCCGTGGTGGGCAGAGCACAGATAGCCTTTTGTGCTTAATAACAAACAACAACAACTTTCATATATTATTCACTTAATATGAAATTGAGAAGTATATCAGCAGAAACCTTTGCCACTTTCCTTTGTAAATAGCATGTCCGAAACATACTCCAACTTCGGTGATTTATACCCTATATTTTATAATTTTTCTAATAGATTTTAGTTAAGCTGTAATGACCTCCCAATGTGAAGTCAGTAGTAAAATGAAATCAACTAAAATAGGATAAGAATAGGTTTTAAAGAACGAGTACTAAACACGGTTGAAGGTCCAAAGTTATCTCATTTTATATGTTTCAATTGAACTGAACTGGAAGCTAATAATGAATATTTTAGAGACAGAAATGTCCTGTTAAGTTTTTTTTAAAAAATCAGTAACATGTCTGACTTTCTGCTACATAGTAGAACACCTGGCGTTATGGAGTTATTTAAAAACATTGCATGTATAAAATTATAACTACAAAAAATCTGTAACATGTCTGTCTATACGCATAAGTTTTAATTATCTTTACAACATAGGATTATGAATTATATTTAAAATTTTTCCTTATTCGTAAAGAATGGAAACAATTGAGATTTCTGTTGGTCAGCTGAGCGACCCAAGAAACATCAAAACAGGACATTGGTGACAGTGTATTTAGTATATAATGCACGCTAGCAATATCAGTAGTTGAATTATATTACACTTCCAAATGTATCTTCAGCATTTTGTATATTCATAAGTCACACAAAACCGTATTATACGGTTTTGTGTAGTTTATAAACGTAACAAATAGTAAGAGTATGGTGTTATGTAGTTTTTAATGTAACAAATACTGATAATACGGTTTTGTGTAATTTGTTATCGTAGCAAATAGTAAGAGTACGGTTTCGTATAGTTTGTTAACGTTACAACTACTGAGGAGTACGGTTTTGTGTAGTTTGTTAACGTTACAACTACTGAGGTTCACTATTTGCTACGTTAACAAACTACACTAAACCGTACTTTCACTATTTGCTACGTTAACAAACTACACTAAACCGTACTTTCACTATTTGCTACGTTAACAAACTACATAAAACCTTATTCTCAGTATTCATTGTATTCTTAAACTACGCAGAACCTGATCTAGTATATTCGTTATTTTACTATAAAGATGATCCATTATGTGTGTTAGCATCCATCACCCACAGTGATTATCATAATTTTTTGTGTGGTAACTGTAATCTTTCCTACGGCGTACAAATGCTCTTTTGCTTGAGGATTTTTGTCGGAGAAGGGGGATAAAATATCGCCCTGAAATAGGTCCACTTTTCATAGACTTTTCGCTTTGAATTTAGAGACACCAGTACATAATCAATTAAGTGAGTCAATTATTACCTTCAAAAAGCAGGTTATGCAATTAGTATCTGATAACATTAGGGATTTAATAACATGAGAAAGAAGAAGGGGCGTTATCTAATATTGTCCTTTTTACAATTATTGCTTCCTCAATGTTTGTTTGTTTTGAATTTCGCGCAAAGCTACACTAGGGCTATCTGCAGGGAAGACAACTAGTCATCACCACCCACCGCCAACTCTTTTACCAACATTATAACGCCCCCACAGCTGAAAGCGCCCTAACCACGTGGCCATGCCGGGCTACTTCTTTAATGAGAATCCTTAGTTAGTATTTATAAACCACACGAAACACTATCCGCAGTATTCCTTATATTATGAAACTGCACGAAAGAGTATCCACAATATTCGTAATAGATAAACCACAAGAAACCGTATCCGTAATATTTGTTATATTCATAAACTTCGCAAAACCTTATTCTATATATTAGTAAACTACGCATATATTCATAATCCATGAAAAATGTATCATTAAAAATATAGTTTTAAATTATTTGTTACGTTGATTTTTAGTCAAAATAACCTTTATTCTCTTTCAAAAATGATTCGAATTTGGTAGTTTTAGGGAGAAGAGATCTTATGATTAAACTTATTTATTGTAGCCACAAGACACTCACCAGCTGTGTATATGAAAGTTCTGGCATTTGTTTAGAATTAATAACGCTTGAGTGTTATACAGATTCAAATGTGAAAATCAGTCCCTTTTTGGAACATTTGCTCTGTGTTATTACATCATCATCCAAATAATACAAACTACATATTTTAAATGTATTGTTCCCGAAAGAAACAAATGATACTAAACACAGGGAGGTAATTACCCCCTTGCTCTACCTAAATGGCGTCCC
Organism: Limulus polyphemus; assembly: GCF_000517525.1. Classification (NCBI taxonomy): domain Eukaryota; kingdom Metazoa; phylum Arthropoda; class Merostomata; order Xiphosura; family Limulidae; genus Limulus; species Limulus polyphemus. The sequence goes on from NW_013669934.1 coordinate 85,249, forward strand.
TGTAAGATCATATATATATAAGTATAGATACAAATTTTTCTTTGATGAAACAAATGACAGGTTTTACGAAGTTGACTTGTTTTATTTTATTTGTCTTACGTACAGCATGATGAAATCTATACTTTGCTGATTAGAAAATCAACAGAACATATTGTACTTCTTACAGCCGAACCACAGACCATCGGTCAGTAGGGAATTGACACCAGATACCGGTCATCTTAGGTTCATTAACCTAACCTCGTGACATGCAGCACATATTCAAGTGAAATCACTTTCACTGACCTTGAGTAGTCCAAGTTCAACTAATATATTGTTTCTGAAAGGATTGAGTAATTTGCTAGTCGGTTAGTATAAAAGCTCCTGAAACAGTTGTTAGATTTTAAAATCAAAAGTCCTTCCAAGTCAATACGATACGATAGAATATCAGACAGACAGACCTTACCAGAATATCAAGGAAAGTTTATAGGCCTTTGAAAAGAGATTTACAGACAACGTAAGTATACGATATGTCAGGATCGATTAAGTTAAATGTGTCTGTTATTTTAAATTATACTTATAATTGAGCTTTAAACTCTCTAGCATATGTTGTATTCGTATACTCGTGTACGAATTCTTGGCTGTTAGATCGGAGGCCCCAGTTTTAAAGCACAGACTCATATACTGTTCATTATTGTATTGCATTATGTGCATATTGGACATTACTACATAGTAAAAAAATGTTTTTGGTTTCTCAAGATCAACAATTAAATAAGTGCAGGTTGATCTGTTCTAAACAGAGAGAGAGAGAAAAGAACGTTAAGCGATTGTGACTAACTCGTTATAATATCTGAAAATATACTATGTAATTATAACGTCCAGAGTCTAAGAATACGGAAACTATTTCACTTTGGAATATGAATAAAATAAATTATTCACGTTTGTTTAACTATTGAATGAAGGATCTGTCTTTTTATTTTGTAGAAATAATGAAAATCGCCACAGTTCTTTTGTTCATTCTTCTCGCCATTCAATGGTATTCGGTGGAGAGTCTGCTAGGTTTGTTACTTCTGAAACACGTGGCTTTCCACCACCCATTTTACTACAGTTACGGCCACTACCCATCATATGGACATGGACGTACGTACAGGGGTTATAGTTCCCATTACCATCATAGGATTCATAAACGTAACAATGAGGGCATCGATGACGATCTCCGAAATCCTTCGTTAGGCCTAACTGAAATCTTCGACGTGATTGCGAAGAATGATAAAGATACTTGTCTTCAGAAGATGGTCTGTGAAGTTGGAGTTAGCCCTCATGAATATAACATTGAGCTGTCTCGTGTATTCGAGTAAGTAGGCCTAGTCTTCAGAAACATAGTATAAACATTAGTATCGAGGTTTTTGTCTAATCTGCGAATAATGGTAGGAATACTTATATATCAATTAGATTACTAAACAGACATTATGTATTCAAAACCATCGCATTCTGTTGAGAGGATCCACTTAGAAAATGTTGCTTTAAATTGTGAACATAATCTGTAAATGTGATCAGGGTTGCCTTAATTTATCAACAATTTCTGTTTACGTGATAAAGTGTTGTTTATCATCAGTATTTGATGTACTTTATTTTTACTGTCTGACTGCTTGGTAACTTATTACTTTCTCTTCGTTAGCAACAACATAGATGGAGGAGAGAGTTTCCAGAAATACCATGAAGCTTACGACATCGGTGTTACTGGCCTGTCCCTTAATCTCTGTGCTCAGAACTTCCCCAGTTGTACGTTAACCTCGGAAGAGCTCAAATATTTAGCTGAGAGTTAAGAGGATATATATATATATGATGGATTCAGTGAAGTCTGGTCATTTTTGTATATGGACGTAGTTTGTGTGCATAATGTTTGCATTAGTTTTCTTTTTCCAATAAAGTTTTATTACTGATAAAAGCGTGTTACTTAAAGTTTATATGATACATGTATCATTTGTATAACAAATATGATTGCATTTACATTAGGCTAAAATCAAATCTAGAAAAGTGAAAGTTACTTCTCTTCAAGGCAATAAGATAATTGAGAACTTGTACCAAATTACAAGTTATAATTTAAAACACACATTTACATGTCAAAGCGAGAAATCATCCTATCTATCACAATAGTGTTTATACACATACCATATAATAATTGAGTTTTTACTCACATTTCCTTTTTTTATACCGTCCCCACTCTTAAAGTATTGTTACGTCTCCGTCCGTTAGTTAATTTTCCGTAACTTCGTTCCGACGAAACTTTAGCGACACAAGTCCTTTCTT
>NW_013669934.1:88484-89049 GCF_000517525.1 Limulus polyphemus
CACACTCTCTGACTGCAGTTCAATTACTCATCACCTCCTTGTTCCGTCACGTTGTGACAGTCTTATATATATACCAGGCTACCCCCAATCTAGTAGTCTCCCGATAATTCATGAAGGTTCGAGAAGGACGTGGCGTGATACTAGTCACTTGACCTCGCTGACGCAACAGTATACAATATACGTGTTAGTGCGTTCTTTTTATTTAATTAAATCAAAACTTGGCAGAACAGGGTAGAATAGGATTTTTGACACTTTGAATAAGTCTTATTTAAGATAATCATAAAGTTTTAGATTTTCATTTCAATATAGTGTCCTCATGTTGAAAGCACAGAATCTGACAAACATGAAACAAAATACACCATTTCAATTTAACAAAAACAATACTGGGTTACTATCTGTTACGACAGCGGAAGTCACGCGCGCTGGAGTTTTTAGAAGGACCGTGACTTAGCGGGCAACCTCACGAATGTCCCAGCGTTTGCTGGACGCCCTCATTTTTAGTATATAAGCCGGAGATAGACTGAAGAGAAATAATTGAGTCAAGCGAACAGTAGGCACCGTAAGT
>NW_013669934.1:89849-90832 GCF_000517525.1 Limulus polyphemus
AAGTATGTATTGTTCAACATCAGGTAGGTCCTTAGGTTAATGCTAATACATTATTATGAAGTATGTATTGTTCAACATCAGGTAGGTCCTTAGGTTAATGTTAATACATTATTATGAAGTATGTATTGTTCAACATCAGGTATGTCCTTAGGTTAATGCTAATACATTATTATGAAGTATGTATTGTTCAACATCAGGTAGGTCCTTAGGTTAATGTTAATACATTATTACGAAACATGTATTGTTCAATAGGAATGAAGATGTTGCTAGGTTTCTTTTATTTCATTATACTAAATAAAATTGAACTATAGAACACTTAAAGTTTCCACTTGTAACGCCAGCTCAATATTTATTTAAATACAAAATTTATGTCGTTTATTTTACTCACACTTCAAGATTACCTAAAATTTTAAAAATCTCTCTATAGGTTAATTTAAAACAGTACTTCGAATCAAAGACATGTTAATGTTGTTTTTAATAATTCAAAGTATAACATCAAAGGACCAATTGTTGTCTCAACTTTGCTTTCTTAATCAAATTCATAACAACAGCCTGTTCCTAAAGCTCTTAAATACTAATTTCAGTAAATTTACTGCTTTTCATGATGGAGATAAAATGTACAATAATAATAACCGGTAAAAGCAATATAAACTACTTGGGGTATCAAGACATACGATAGTGTGTCGTGCAGCCAAAACAACCTGCTGCGGACACACTGTGTGTTATTAACAGGAGTGATGATTTAGCGATTTTCCACCTTTTGTATATCGGACTGTGTTAATCCAAGCTATTACATACTTTCAGTGGCTGTACTCTTACTTAACACACGAAATTTCAAGGGAATTCCATTGAGAAATACCAGAGATTATCATCTCCAATTTTGATTGAGTTTCTTCCGATTTCAAATTCGATGACGAGGAACCCACTTTGAGACTAATAACGGTTGGAGACGGCTTGAATGGGTAATGAAGAAAAACTTTAAT
>NW_013669934.1:91591-97220 GCF_000517525.1 Limulus polyphemus
AGAACAGGTCAGTAACAGTAGAGAAAAGGTCTGTAACAATAGGAAACATGTCTGTAATAGTAAAGAAAAAGTCTGTATCAGTAGGGATCAAGTTTGTAACAGTAGAGAACAGGTCAGTAACAGTAGAGAAAAGGTCTGTAACAATAGGAAACATGTCTGTAATAGTAAAGAAAAAGTCTGTATCAGTAGGGATCAAGTTTGTAACAGTAGAGAACAGGTCAGTAACAGTAGAGAAAAGGTCTGTAACAATAGGAAACATGTCTGTAATAGTAAAGAAAAAAGTCTGTAAAGTAGAGAACAGGTTTGTAACAGTACAGATCAGGCTAGTAATAGTAAGGAGCAGACTTTTAAGAGAAAGGGTCAAGTTTGTAACAGTAGGTATCAGGCTTGTAAACGTCGGAAGCAGGCCTGTAAGAGTAGAGACTAGGCTTGTAACAGAAGGGAACAGGCCTGTAAGAGTAGAGAAAAGGTGTGTAACAGTAGGGAAGAAGCCTGTAATTGTAAAGTATATGTCTCTAACAGTAAGGATCAGGTTTCTAACAGTAGCGAACAGGTTTGCAACAGTAGGGATCAGGTTTGTAATAATCGGGAAAAGTTCTGTAACAGTAGGGAAAAGGCCTGTAACAGTAGAGAACAAGACTAACAATGTAGATCAGCTTTATAACAGTAGGAAACAGGCCTATAATAGTAGGGATCAGGCTTGTAACAGTAAGGAACAGGCCTGTAACAGTAGAGTACAGGTCTGTAACAGTAGGGAAGAGGCCTTTAACAGTACAATACGGGTCTGTAAAAGTAGGGAAGAGGCCTTTAATAGTAGAATATCGGTCTGTAAAAGTAAGGATCAGATATGCAACAGTAGGGGACAGGCCTGTAACTATAGAGAATAGGTCTGTAACATTAGGAAACAAGTCTATAATGGTAGGGCTCTGGTTTGTAAACAGGTCTGTAACAGTAGGGCTTAGGCTTGTAACAGTAGTGATCAGGCCTATAACAGTAGAGAACAAGTCTGTAACAGTACAGTACAGATCTGTATCAGTAAGAATTAGGCTAGAGAACAGGTCTGTAAAACTAAGGATGAGGGTTGTAACAGTAGAGAACAAGTCTGTAACATTATGGATTAAGTAGGGAACAGGCCTATGACAGTAGAGAACAGACCTGTAACAATAAGGAGGAGGTCTGTAACAATAGGGATCAAGTCTTTAATAGTAGGAAGAGTTATATAACTCAGGGGTGTAACAGCAGTGATCCCACCTTGCCAGGGGGACAGCGTATTGGAAAGTTGTTGCATTGTGGCGAATGTCTTTTTTTTTCTGTAAATCCACCTCAACTAACTTATATGCCTACTTGACAAAAGATGAAAAAAAAAAAAAATCTTTTCGCACTCATATTTTTTTCTTTGAAGAACTGAATTTGTATTAGTTGATTATCCAGGATGAAACTCTCGAAACCAAGTAGTATTAAAATAATAACAAAACAGTTTATCATGATCACCAATATACACGTGATTGGAAAGCTGAAACAATCTTTTATTCTATCTTTTCGTAGTGAACTGATACTTTATATTGATTTTCTCAACATTTTGAATGCTAGTGTATATTAACAAAATGATTTTAATACAAATTTTATTTCATCAGATTTTTAAACTTTCACGTCAGTTGCCCTGTAAAATGTCTCCCACTTCAGTTGATTTGTAACGTCTTCCAATTCAGTTGCCCTGTAAAATGTCTCCCACTTCAGTTGTTTTGTAATGTCTTCCAATTCAGTTGCCTTCTAATTCAGTTGTCCAGTAAAATGTCTCCCACTTCTGTTGTTTTGTAAGTTGTTTTCAAATTCAGTTGTCCTGTAAGTTGTCTCCCACTTCAGTTGTTCTGGAATATTAACCACTTGATTAGCATTTGTAAACTGTTTTTACTTTATTAGTACTCTCACCTTTTTGTACTTATAATGATTTTGAAATGTTATATCTATTGTATTAGTTTTTATGAAATTGATAACTATTTATAGGAAGAACATGTGAAACTACATATTTTTTGTTGTTTTTGTTTACGGATAAACAAGTTATATGTTGCCGAACATTTCACGCTGTTAGAGTGTGGTGTGGAATTCAATATAAAATTTTCTTTCCTACCAGCGAAATAATTAGATCAGCTTCTGTCAAGAAAGCGTGAAAATAACAACTCAGGATCAGTGTATATATATTGTTACGTATCTGCTTGTTTGTTTGTTTCTGGTAGAAATTCTTCCTGAGGATCTTCAGCGATACAATTCCTTTCTTGATTAAACCAGTTTATTCTTCCTCAATACAAACTTTTAGTACACAGTAGTTCCACAGCCAGTACGTTTCTCGTCACTTTAAACTTAACAACTTTTATAATACACGATATAAATCACAGCGATTCACAATCTCGATAACTCTCGACGAGTGAAAAACACACACTTTACGGCTCACTAGCTCAAAACTAACAGAATCATAAATTACACGGAACTCAAAGTAACTACTGCTCTCTTTTCATTTATATATATCCCCTGCTGGCTTTCCTCTGCCAGGCTTATATACTGACGAAGAGGGCATTTCCAACACACTCGATCATTCGAGAAACTCAGCACGCACGCCACCAGCGCCAATGTGCCAGAAGCGTCACGTGACTTCCTCTGTCGTAACAATATATTACATAACCAGTAAATATTCCTGGCATTTTACTATGTAACCTATAAATATCGTTGGCATTTTATTACACAGCCAGTAAATATCCTAGGTATTTTATTAAATGACAAGTAAATATCTTTGGTACTTTGTTACATAACCAGTAAATATTCTTGGCATTTTATTATGTAACCAGTAAATATCCTTGGCATTTTATTATGTAGCTAGTATATATCCTAGGTATATCATTAAATAACAAGTAAATATCCTAGGTATTTTATTAAATAACAAGTAAATATCCTTGGTATTTTGTTACATAACCAGTAAATATCCTTGGTATCTTGTTACACAGCCAGTAAATATCCTTGGTATTTTATTACATAACAAGTAAACACCCTTGGTATTTTATTACATAACAAGTAAACACCCTTGGTATTTAATTACATAAACAATAAATATCCTTTGTATTTTTTAACTAGTAGATATTTTTGTAGTTTAGTACATAACCAGTAAATATCCCTGGTATTTAATTACATAACAATAAACATCCTTGGTATATTATTACATAACAAGTAAACATCCTTAGTATCTGATTACATAACCAGTAAATATTTTGGCATTTTATTGTATAAAAAATAAGCATCCTTAGTATTTTACTAAATATACAGTAAATATACTTACTATTTCATTACGTAATTCGTACATATCCTTGGGATTTTATTACATAACAAATAAACACCCTTAGTATTTTATTGCGTAACTAGTAATTATCCTTGGTGTTTTATTAAACAAAGAGTAATATCTTTTGTATTAATACATAGCCAGTAAATATTCTTAATATTCTATTACATAACAGTAAATATTTTCGTATTTTATGACATAACAAGTAAGTATTCTTAGTATGTTACTACATAACTAATTAATACCCTTAGTATTTTATTATATAACCAGTAAATACTTTTAGTATTTTATTACATAACAATATTTTGGTATTATATTACATAGTTAGTAAGCATCCATTGTATTTTATTACATAAGCAGTGAATATCCTTGATATACTTTACATAACTTGTAAGTATTCTTAGTATTCTTTACATAACTTGTAAGTATTCTTAGTATTCTTTACATAACTTGTAAGTATTCTTGGTGTTCTTTACATAACTTGTAAATATTCTTGGTATTATTTTCATAACTTGTAAATATTCTTGGTGTTCCTTACATAACTTGTAAGTATTCTTGGTATTTTTTACATACCTTGTAAGTATTCTTGGTATTCTTTACATAACTTGTATTATTGGTATTCTTTACATAACTTGTAAATATTCTTGGTGTTCTTTACATAACTTGCAAGTATTCTTGGTATTCTTTACATAACTTGTAAGTATTCTTGGTGTTCTTTACATAACTTGCAAGTATTCTTGGTATTCTTTACATAACTTGTAAATATTCTTGGTATCCTTTACATAACTTGTAAATATTCTTGGTATCCTTTACATAACTTGTAAATATTCTTGGTATCCTTTACATAACTTGTAAATATTCTTTTTTTTATTACATAACTAGTAAGTATTCTTGGTATCTTATTTTATAACCTTACAATTTTCTTACAAACATTAAAATATTTTATCTGTACAAATGTGTATACAACATTTATAGTTATATTTATAGAAAATGACGTACAAAGATGTATCTGAACACAAACACGACATAACGCCATAAACTTTTGTCATTCACATGGATGAGAGTATTTGTCTATTCTAGTTAGTCGGGATAAAAAGGTCTTTAATGTTAAAATAATGGAGCTCATTGTTGGAATAGATGATACTGTTTTGTTCGAGACATGCTTAGAAAACTTTCAATCTTTCCGTTCATGAAAACAAACAAAAGATGTCGCTTTTTTGACACTTGTGTACACAGGATTCCTATTCACTCCAATTCAGATATCCTGTTCTGTTGACAGTGCTGGCTAGCATATGGTAAGTTGTAACCACGTGCAGGAATGATTTCCCATCTATATTATAATATGAATATTATATTAATATGAATCTTTCTTCAGTGAACTTTCAGTGCAGCTGTTTGTACTTGAATCCGTATCCGGAAGAGACTGTAAGCAAGTTGAAATGTCTTTCTTTAGTTGACGGATACTTTTTTCCAAATGGCGATTTCTTACGAGCAAATCTGCAGTTGTCATGGTCACCTGCATCAACTCATTTCTGTGCAGAACCTCTGCAGTGCGAAGGAATCTCTTCTTCTGTTCGTCAATCTGTTTCCAGCCATTTGATTGGCTGAAACTTTCAGAACTTTCTGATGACATGGAGTGGGAATCTTTTTCTTCAATGCTTTCAGGAAGGTCATCACCGTTGCTTCCACTAGGACTGTTGTCACAGTTTTTTTTAATGACTCCCTTCTCATCCATCTGCTGAATTCAACAACTTCGAGTTCAGATGTAGTGAGTAAAATGTACGATTATACCTAGTAAATCAGCAGCTTTTATTTCTCCAGTTTCTGTTTCTGGAAAAGAAAACCACAACCCAAATTCTATGTTTGATATTACACAAATATTATATATATAGATATAAAGAGAAATTTTTAAAGTGACAGAAACTCTTCATATACAAGTAATAAAAAATATTTTGTAAACGTAAAATGATGTTGGGACAACAGTGCCAAAAAGAATGCAAACAAGAATATAAGGATAATTACAGCTCTCCATAGATCATCCCTACATGACTTTCAATATTAAAAACTAGCCGTCTTTACCTGGACGGAGGGCCGATGTTTAGCTATATTTAAACAGAAAGGATCAAAATTTAGCTTCTCATGTAACAATAAATGCCAAATGCATAAAAGTACCAATAGTGTTTGTTTTTGAATTTCGCGCAAGCTACACGAGGGCTATCTGCGCTAGCCGTCCCTAATTTAGCAGTGTAAGACTAGAGGGAAGGCAGCTAGTCATCACCACCCACTGCCAACTCTTGGGCTACT
>NW_013669934.1:98220-101574 GCF_000517525.1 Limulus polyphemus
CAACGAATAGTGGGATTGACCGTCACATTATAACGCCCACACGGCTGAAAGGGCGAGCATGTTTGGTGGGATGCGGATTCGAACCCGCGACCCTCAGATTGTGAGTCGAGCGCCTTATCCACCTGGCCATGCCGGGCCACCAATAGTGAAAAGAAAGACATAGTGTTCCAAACATTCTATAAGTTAGTCTGGTTCACGTTTTAGAAGAATGGTCGACATCAAACATTTTGGGGTAATTTTTGGTAAGCTGTTGATTTTGGTCAATTTTGAAGGTGCTAAATTCAAAATTTTTGTTTACCCACCTGGCAAATGGCTTCTTCACCCTTAAAATTGAAAAATAAAATGACAGCGAATAATCCCACACCCCAAAAAATTAAGTGACCATTACCTTGTACACCTAAAAAAGTGAAGGGAAATTTGTGTCTCAAGCTTTTAATCACAATGTTTTCTATCTTTGTTACAGACTTAAGTGGTTCTTTGAGATTAGGATCAAACACACTTCTAGCTGATGCAAATATTAGTTACCATAAGAGCCTGCCTCCAAATGAAGATGCAACATTGATCATTGATGGCATGTCTGGAGTCCATATCCTTGGAAAATTTAAGGGGCAAAAACCTTTGAAGATTTTGCTAGTATTTTCTGTGCAATGGTCTTTAAGGCAGGAGAAAAATTAATGCGGCTTGATATTATCTTTGACCATTACCAAATTTTCTCTGTGAAGTTCGCCACTCGACGCAGACGTAACAAAACCAAGAAACCCATGTCAATCAGAAAGTCAATTCAGTCTTCCGATGTTCCTTTACCTCATGATTGGGCAGCCATTTTAGGTGTTACTGAAAACAAGATTGAATTGGTTGAGTTCCTATCAGTGGAAATTTCAAAGCAAGCAACACAAGCTGAAATACCTGTGATTATATATGCAGGGGATTTATTCAGCAAAGTAAAGAGTATTTTGCAGCCAATCAGATGTTGCTGCTACATTCCTTCAAAGTTACCAATAAGAAGCAGGTGCATGTATAATATTGCACTGTATCCAGTTTAGTATTTCTGTCATTATTGTATATGCTCAAGACACAGATATATTGCTCTTGCTACTTGCCCATTTTGAGAAATTTCAGTGTGAAGAGCTGTGGATGAAAGCAGGTTCTCAGAAACTTCCCAAATTCATGAACTTGTCTCTGCTTTGTCTCCGCTATGCACTTTGTCCAACCGTCTGTCATTTCACGCCCTGAGTAGTAGTGACTCAATATCCTTTTTTGGCATACCATAGCAAGAAATCAAATGTAAGATGCTTTTTTGAGCACAGCACACTTCTAGATGGACTTGGTATTGCCCGTGACATCAGAAAAGATAAAGAATGCTGAAAATGTGGTATGTATATTTTGGAACCTGCTCTTGAAGCTGATAGCATTGACCAAATACGTATGGTCCAGTTCAAAAACGCTCAGCAGTTAGACAAACGTCCTCCAACATGTGATTCTCTCAAGTTTCGTATCATTAGAGTACACTACCAAGCGCATCAAGTTTCATATTATGAGAGTACACTACCAGGCTCTCAAGTTTCATATTGTTACGTATCTGGTCATTTGTTAATTTCCGGTATAAATTCTTCCTGAGGAACTTCAGCGATACAAGTCCTTTCTTAAATAAAACTAGTTTATTCTTTCTAAATACAACTTTGCAATACACAGAATTTCAATAGTCACTTTAACTTAAACACGCGCTATGATTCACGCACTTTACTTACAGTCACTACCGCTCACTTGACTCAGTTATCTGTCTCTATATCTGTCTATCTGCTATTATATCTCCGCTTTATTTGCCGGGCTTATATACTAAAATAGAGGGCGCCTAGAAAAGACTAGAGTTGCCAGGAACAGTCATGATCCTTCTAGAAACACATGACGTGTTACCAGAGTCACGTGACTTCCGCTGTCGTAACAATATTATGAAAGTACGCTACTAAGCTCTCAAGTTTCATATTATGAGAGTACACTACTAGGCTCGTATGTTTCATATTATGAGAGTACACTATCAGGCTCTCAAGTTTCATATTATGAGAGTACGCTACTAAGCTCTCAAGTTTCATATTATGAGAGTACGCTACTAAGCTCTCAAGTTTCATATTATGAGAGTACGCTTCCAGGATCTCAGGTTTCGTATCATGAGAGTACACTACTAGGCTCTCATTTGGCTACAAGCACACGTTCCATTTCCAGAGCCTCCCTCTGTGACTGATTATGGTTGGGTACTTGAAGATGGTCATTTACAGCCGGTTCTGTCCTCTCTACCTCCAGTACCACAAATATGCCAGACAAGATGTTCATTAATGGGATGCAAGTGTCGAAAGACAAAGTTGGGATGCTGTGGGGCATGCAAATGTACGGGCGATTGCATGAAGATGGACAATGAGTTTTCTCCTTATAACTTTTTCTAAATTAAAATATGACCAGAAGCTCTCATCTACTATTGAACATTAATTTTGTGTTTCAATTTAGGCATACCAGATACTATTTAATGTAATTATGCAGATGCAGAAATGGCAGCCTTTACGCCCAAATAAACACAGTTAAAAGGGCGCCATTTTGAGTTGTTTTTTCACAAGAAAAAGACAAAATTTAGGTTTGTAATCCAATTTTTGAACTCAGCATTTACAAATTGACCCAAACTGCATACTAAAAGACAATTTTAACTCTTATATATCAAAAGATAACCAAACCCCATGGGGAAAATGGCGGCCATTTTGTTTTTCAATTTTGAGGGTGAAGGAACCATTTGCTAGGCGGAAAAACAAAATATTTGAATTCAGCATCCTCAAATTGAAAAAAAAACATTGCTTGCCATAAATTACACCAAAATGATTTATCCAGCTTTTCTAACAGCTTCTTTGGAAAAGTGAAATTAGTACGATCAAACATTTAAATATATTCATTTTCGCCAATAATATGAATTCTAACACTATTATGCGTGGTTTGTTTTAATAAAATGTAAAACACTAACAGTCTTATAATACCAAGTTTTTACAAAATGTTGGTTACAGAATAAAACCTAAACTCTTGTTCAGCCCTCTATTTAATGAGTATAATCAATCCCTCTCTCAGCTAGCTAAACTACTCAACTTACTTTGTAATTTAAAATCAAGGACAGTATTTAGAAACTTATACAAACACAGTATCTATGTGGATTCGATGTAAAATTCATTTGTTTTTCTCTACATAATACCTATAATTAAATTTTCCTTATGTTTATTATATCGAAGCAGTCTATTAATATTCTATGCTAGCTGGAGTACCCGTCCGCTTGACGGAAGTTATGTAAATTCATGATTAATGAAAGGTTATCTTAGGCCATGA
>NW_013669935.1:0-5897 GCF_000517525.1 Limulus polyphemus
TAAAGTACGAATTTTTCATTCTAAAACTGGATGTTAGAAACACACACAAAACTTTCATTTATTAACATGCTGTAAAGTACGAATTTTTCATTCTAAAACTGGATGTTAGAAACACACACAAAACTTTCATTTATTAACATGCTGTAAAGTACGAATTTTTCATTCTAAAACTGGATGTTAGAAACACACACAAAACTTTCATTTATTAACATGCTGTAAAATACGAATTTTTCATTCTAAAACTGGATGTCAGAAACACACACACAAAAACTTTCATTTATTAATCTTCAATTTTTTCAGCTTTGTTTCTAATTAATGTAAGAAAAAAAATTGATTCCATTTTGTATCCAGATTTGATAAACTGTTTAATTAAACTTCTGGCACAGGAGGTCTGTTTGTTTCGAAATTTTCGCGCAAAACTACTCAAAGGGCTATCTGCGCACAGCCCTCATTTTGAGCTGATAGATCGCCAAAGTTTGAACTACTTTTGAGTAAGGTAGCATATTATGCTAATATAATAATTTGGCGAACAACGATTTATAAGCACAACGAAATGAGTTGTTTTTTTCGGGGGGGTGAACATCTACATATTTCGACAGAACATTGCCTTCCATGAAGACAGACCAATGTAACGTCGAAACTTGTAATACGTTCCCTAAAAATAAATCACTCCATTATGCTTATAAATCGTTCTTTTCCAACTTATTATTGACGGTCACTCTTATAACGCACCCATGACCCCAATATACGGAGTGCATATTTTGTGGAAAGGGGTCACGAACAATGAATAGTTGAATTCGCAGTCAAAGCACGTTAACTACTAGGCTACACCCGACCCAGGTACATACTTAAATAATGAAGACAAGGTTCGAGAATGCATAATTGTTTGCTGTGTCCACCGCGGAGAATCGAGTCCCGAAGTTTAGCGTTTTAGGTCCATATACTTACTGCTGTCCTACGGGGTGTGTGGGGGGTGTGGAGAAGAATTCATAAAAAATAACATTTGCAAAATATGGTTGAAGTGTTGTTACTGGTGCTTTTAACAATATTATTTTTTTGATAAACAGGTATTAAATCATTTATGGATAAAGGTGAATCAAACCTCTTTTGACATAGTGTAACGTACTTTTATGCAATACAGTCCGTTTCAGGATTTTTGTTCTCCATCGATAAACTGATATTTTATTGCTATATACCCTGCAACATAATTATGAATGTGTTGCTATAAAATAAACATAACACCTTTGATGTGTTTTTAATTTGAAGCGCGAAGCCACACAATGGAGCTTAACGAGATCAAGTCGCTGCTAACGACCTGTTTCCTGTTTAAATTGTCCCCGTAGCTTACGAAATATTGTCATTAACTTAAGCTGCAACGCCAGAACATAAACACGGAGTTGATGATAGATTGTTGCTAAATCGACGTAGTCTACTAAGAGTATCAAAATGTGTTACAAAGGCTCACTTATGTTTCTTGTTACACAGCGTCAAACTGTAGGCTCATAGGCAAATACAGTCCCCAACACTGGTAAGCTAGTTTCCAATTAGAACAGTTGGGTGTATTCTTCTGTACATCAAAACTCGCCATAGTTTGTGAAACTTGACAATTGTTAACTCTGTTGCTGGCCGGTGACTCAGTGGTAAACTTGAAGGCTAATTTATAACGTTTAAAATTGACGTTTGATACCTGCGGTTGGCACAGCGCAGACTAAAGTTGCCAGTTATCAAGCGTGGGAAAGTAGAGCTATAGACGTAACTTTCGTTTTGATAACTTTGTTTATCCATCTATTATTCCTTCTATCTATCTGTTTTTCTGTTTATATGCTGTGATCGTTTTGTTTATTTGATACGTAGGTTATCTGTAAAAACAGCCTCCATGTTTCTGTCACTGTTTATATATATCTTCTATTGTGTTTGAATACATAGCTACTTGGTTGCGTCTCTACGTCTGCCTTTACTTCTCACGTGATATCTTTGGACTTCTGATATTTTGATACACCTGTTTCTATGTTCAATTCGTTATACATACAAGATAGTTTTATTTTAAATCTGTATCTGTCGGAATCTCTATATTTTTAAATTGCTTGTAATGTTCATCCATTAGTTTGTCTCCTCTTTGTGGATATGTTAACCATTTGTGCATCTACATATTTATCTTATCACCCGGTGGGACAGCCGTAAGTTTACGGAATAGCAACGCTAAAACCCGGGGTTCGAGTTCCCTTGGACACAGCGGATATTCCAACGTGGCTTTGCTCTAAAACAAACAAATAAAGAAAGCCTCTTTCTTTCTAAAGTCTATGTATTTCTGTCGACATATCTTTTGTGTGTGTGACGTTCTCGCCCTTAAGTACATGATTCCGATATTGTAGTGATAAGTGACTTGATTTAAATAATCTATTGCTTCTTCATTAAATATACTTTTTCGCATATACGTTTACTTCAGCATTGTTGTTTTAAAGCCACAAACATGAAATTAAATTTCTTAAATATATCTTCGTATGCGGAAACATAATTATATTTTGACACGGTTCTCTTTTTTTTTTCACTATTTTTTAGAAATTGAAATGATTTCAGAAATGCCAAAGGTGGACACCATGAAGAACGTCGCAAACAACAACGTGAAGACATCTGATAATATTCAAGAAACTACGTTTCCTTCTCCAGAAAAAACAGATCCACCCCCTACCCCTCCACCACCTCCTCCTCCCCTCCCTCCACCCCCACCAACAGCAAACTCGGCTTCGAAAACAAACAATGTAGCCAGCAAAGCAACTGATGAAATTGACAAAAATATGTTACCTTTGCCACTGCCAGAGGGCGGCACCAGTACGTCAGGAAATGACCAATCACACATAGAAATGCTTTTGCCTTCAAGGTATTTAAATAGGTTTGGAACCAAATATTGTGTCTAATGTATAAAAATATTATCTAGACTAAATTGAACAGTATAGATAAATAATTTTAACGTATTTATTTTTTTTTCCTAGAAATTTTGATGAGAAATAGGATTGTTATAAACTTCTTAGTGCTCAAAGATGTAATAAACACAAAATAACACTAAGTGTTTTCAGCACTTATGATTCCAGCTTTCCCTGACCTGCAAAATAAAGATAAAACATGATAATTCTATACACAAACTATAGAACAAGTACGTGTTTCACGCCCTCCCCGTATATAAATATAATAGTACTGTCTGTTGTATGTCCACGTAACTACTTCGCATGGTTCAGGTGGGTTTTTACCAAAAGTGGTGTGGGGATTCATTAGGTCCATACGGGGGTCAGGTGAATTTTTACCAAAATTGGTGTGGGGTTCATTAGGTCCATACGGGGGTCAGGTGAATTTTTACCAAAATTGGTGTGGGGTTCATTAGGTCCATACGGGGGTCAGGTGGATTTTTACCAAAATTGGTGTGGGGGTTCATTAGGTCCATACGGGGGTCAGGTGGTTTTTTACCAAAATTGGTATGTGGGTTCATTAGGTCCATACGGGGAGGTACATACAGATTTTCAGTTTCGCATTTTGCTGTTTTTATGCAGTTTTTAAACACAAAAACTTCTGTTGAAGAGCTAGTAACATTAAGTGGCTGGTAGTTTTAGACTCTCATTTTAAGCAATCTGTGTATGATTGTGTCACATCTTTATAAGTCAGAAAAAAATTATAAGGTTATAGATAACAGATATTAAGGGTGGTGTATTTCAGGCGGAGAATATCTGCTAATGATACTTAACAGATATTACGGGTGGTGTATTTCAGACGAAGAAGACCTGTTAATGACACTTAACAGGTGTTACTAGTGTTGTGTTTCAGGCGAAGAAGACCTGTTAATTTCACTTGACAGATATTACGGGTGGTGTATTTCAGGCGAAGAAGACCTGTTAATGACACTTAACAAACGTTACTGGTAGTGTATTTCAGGCGAAGAAGACCTGTTAATTTCACCTAACAGATATTACTGGTGGTGTATTTCAGGCGAAGAAGACCTGTTAATGACACTTAACAAACGTTACTGGTAGTGTATTTCAGGCGAAGAAGACCTGTTAATGACACTTAACAGATGTTACTGGTGGTGTATTTAAGAGAAAGTAGACCTGCTAATGATACTTAACATTTTACGGGTGGTGTATTTCAACCTCCTAATGCTACTTAACAAATATTACGAGTGGTGTATTTAAAAGGAAGTAGACCTGCTAATGATACTTAACATTTTACGGGTGGTGTATTTCAGGCGAAGAAGACCTGCTAATGATACAGTCCACGTGTTAAGCAGCCTGTATGCCAAGCTCGTGATAATGATAACCCTGGTGCTTGTGGTTACAGAAGTATTGGATAACAGTGTACCACTGCTCTTGTTTCACGTAAGTTTTCCTTGTACGTTGTAAAAGGCAAGTTACCGAGATGTTGTATACCAAAGCAATTTTATTTTATTTTTTTTTTGCATTATATGTATCTGAAAATCTATTTTAACTGTTTTATTTAACCTTGTTGAATTTTCTTTTACACGGAACTTTGAAACATTTTGAAAGAGATTTGTATTCTTAATTGATATCATATTTAATTTATAAAATATTATAGTTACAAAATCATCATTATTATTTTAGACAGCAATCGTTAACAGAACTAATTCGACAACTTTTATAACGATTTTTTTTTCTAGGGTTATCTCTTCACTTACCTCCTAGGTGGCGCAGTACTCTGCCTGATGTGTATCTATTTCAGCATGATGGTGAACAAGTGCCCGAGTTGTACAGGTTCATCCTTATCGATCACAGAGGACGCTAGTGATCCTGAAGCGATTATAGGTGGCCGGAAAATTTCCTACCAATCTTCAAATATTAGTATTTACCTAAGAATAGGATCTTTAGGTAGGAAAAAATAGTTATATTGATAACTTTAAATACATTTCTTACCTCTTAAATAATTAGAAGAAATCACGTTATTTGTTTAAAATTTTAAAATGTTCACAACCGTAGACGGTGCAGACTGATTCACTCATATATTTCATTGATATTATTTCATGATTCACTCATATATTTCACTCATATTATTTCATGATTCACTCATATATTTCATTGATATTATTTCATGATTCACTCATATATTTCATTGATATTATTTCATGATTCACTCATATATTTCACTCATATTATTTCATGATTCACTCATATATTTCACTCATATTATTTCATGATTCACTCATATATTTCATTCATATTATTTTATGATTCACTCATATATTTCACTCATATTATTTCATGATTCACTCATATATTTCACTCATATTATTTCACTCATGTTATATTGAGGAACATCAGTTAAATGTTTATTTTTATACACATCTCATTTTACGAAATAACTCAGACTTCAAGCTTTTCATTAAACAATTTTCTTGATCAGATTCAAATCAAATCCGCTTGTGAAATTCCTTACATTTGATAATAATTTAAAATCGAATAGAGTTGTTTAAACATTTGTTTAACAGCAAGTAAAAGCCTGGAATGGGTCTATTCTTTCATTTGAGTGTGTGTGTGTGTGTCTGTCTGTGAGCCAGACTAGTTTCGGAGAATTTCACTCCTTATCAGTGACCCTGGACTAGTACTACCACCAACGAAATATCAGACCAAACCGAGCCTTTATAGTAGTGAGGTATCGAAAATCGAAATGGTGTATTTAAGTGTTTTACACTCACAAAAAAAAACAACCTATCATTCTTTAAGTATTGTCGGCTAACAATACAAATAATTAAATTGTGGCGGAATGCTACAAGTTCTTCAAATACCTATAGAGTGATAGGTTTCTTTTTTGTGAGTGTAAAACACTTAAATACACCATTTCGATTTTCGATACCTCACTACTATAAAGGCTTGGTTTGGTCTGATATATCTTTGGTGGTA
>NW_013669935.1:6647-15658 GCF_000517525.1 Limulus polyphemus
TACCACCAAAGATATATCAGACCAAACCAAGCCTTTATAGTAGTGAGGTATCGAAAATCGAAATGGTGTATTTAAGTGTTTTACACTCACAAAAAAGAAACCTATCACTCTATAGGTATTTGAAGAACTTGTAGCATTCCGCCACAATTTAATTATTTGTATTGTTAGCCGACAATACTTAAAGAATGATAGGTTGTTTTTTTTTGTGAGTGTAAAACACTTAAATACACCATTTCGAATAATTTAAAACACGTCACGAAGGACGTCCTATAAACTTACATTAAAGGCGGTAATCTATTAATTATATTTTACTTCTCATTTATTTTATATGATTCATTGCAATAGTTTTTGTTTTTCTAAAGATGTGCTCAAAGTGTATACAGATATAACACCGTATACGTTGACGACTATAGACTGTTTATCGCAATGATATACTGTCGTTTAAGACGAAAGCAAAGGGTTTTTTCTCGGAGTCGATGTAAACGTTTTATTTTCTGATCGTTATCTGTTTAAGTGGCCGAGCTTGATAGTATATATATTTTTCAAGTACTCTTAATATCTTGAACTTTCTTTTGGAAAAATGATACGAAAACAAATACAAAATAAAACAATGTAAATTGTCCCTAAAAATGAAGGTCGATCTGAGCGCTCGACATTTTTTTATTTTTTACTTTTACACGAATATATCTATTTTTTAAATGAGTTCGAAAATCTGCATACCGAAATAGTAAGTGCACGTGACTGTTCTTTAAATCATTATCTAATGTTTATTTGTTGTATTGATTCGACTGCATGTCAGCACTTGCGCGAGAAACTTACATATTGTCTAATGTTCAAATGCCATTTAAACTTTTTTTTTAAATTTATATAAAATATTTTAAATTAAGACAAAAATGGCGAACGAAGTGGAAGATTGAAATCAATTTTTAGTGTCCAAGTTAGAGTTAAATTCATCATATTACTCACAGGTTAAATTTCTTTGAGCTTCGCGGCCTCTTTCGGAAACAGCAGGAACTAGGTAATATATTTATTAGAATAACTAATATTAACTTCCGATCAGAGCAAGTTATATACGTAAAGCGAAACTACAAATCAACCTGATAATTAGTAAAGCTAATTCAATACACGATTATTGTGCTTCTGATAAAAAAAATAAATACATTGTTTCGTCTGTGGCTCAGCGGTAAGTCTAAAAACCGGGTTTCGATACCTATGGTGGCCACAGCGTAGATAGTCCATTGTGTAGCTTTGTGCTTAACAACAAACAAACAAACATCTGTTGGATAACCTAACTGTTAACGATATTTTCGGCCGTAATCCCAATTTTTTTAGGTAAACCTTATCCTTATGTTCATTAGATATTGTTATTTTGGATTTAATTGGTAACAAATAGCACATAATAGATAGTCTATTCTGCTTATCAAACTTAATGACACATGTATTTGTGTTCTATTGAACAAAATTAAGTTTGTTAACTAATGGTCCTCGCAAGGTAACGTACACACAACCTGTGAGACCATTTGTTTCACAAACTTCTAGAAGGTTTCGTAATAAACTATCGTGTGCTTTAGCCCTGTTTGTTCTGTGTTTGCGTCCACGTGACTACATGGCCGACGTGTAAGTGATAGAGAAAAATATGTATTATTTAAAATTTGACAGTTTTGAGAAATATTACCTCCATTTGTAATTTACTCGTTAAGCCTAAAAGGGTTAATTGTAATTACCTTTCTCATCCGGTAGTCCTCTCGTTCTACGAGTTTGGCGTGTAAACAATCTAAATTTTCACACCGTATGACTTTAAAGGCTGTATACAAAAATCATCCAAAGTATGCCTTAAAAAGTTAAAAGTGTTAAAGAAGAAGCCTGAGCATTCATTCCTTTTTTGTAAAGGGTCTGTAGACTAGTTCTGAATCGATCACAAGTACTAACCACTTATGTTTAACCTTTATTTTTAGTCAATGCTAACAAGAAATAAAAGTGAAATGTTTATTCCAAGTAATGTTGACTGATAGCAGCTAAAATCCTTATGTTATATATATATTTTTTTTGTTGTTAAGAATTAAATAATAACAATAAAAAAGGAAAATAGACGCTAGGTTTTTTCACAAGTTACTTGTAGAAACCTGCCAGTCAATGTCTAATTGTTGCGCCATCTAGGATTTATTAACAGTATTAATAAATTTATTCGTGACTTTTCATCGTTACAATAAAGTTAGACAAGATTGACCTTTACTCTTTGGATAATAATGTGAAACTTTTGTTGTTATCTGGAGTGTAAAAAGTCGTTTTCTTTCTTTCTTTATTGCAAAATGTGTAAATCGCTCCATTTTGCAACACAAGTTTTGAATCTTATGTATTTTTAAATGTTACCAGATTAAAAGTAAGGCAGAAGGCTTAAAACATAAAATACTTCCAAAAGCATGTTAATCAATCTTCAATATTTAGCAACCTATGATATCTTCAGGATACACCAACAAACGATGTGGATGTGAAAGGATATTGTTGCTTTCGAAGTGAATCAAATTATTACAATTCGCTATTATTTAATTCAATTTAATTATACAAGTAACGTAAGTAACGTAATCCAATAAATTTGAAATTTTTGTACGTAATTCAACGTCGTCTTTTACACTTTTCATTGAATTAAGGTGCATGTTGGTGGATTTTACATATTTGTTTCTGTGATACTGTTTTACACTGTCTTTTTTTGAACTGCCACAACTTTTATTAAATATTCATATTTTGTTTCCAGTCTTGCACGTCGTGGCATCTAGTGGCCATCTTGATAATTAATAATATTCGAGCTCTATCCTGCGATTGTTTTAACACATATGCGTAATCCGCTGACCATCCTGGGATCTTACCCTTAGAAATAAATTAAGCAATAGTAGAAGTGAATTTGTCATGTAGTATAAGTTGACAGTTCATTATGGAATATCTGTACAGGTATCGAAACTCAATTTATCGCTTTGTAAGTACACAGACTTACCGCTGAGCCATAAGAAAGCTAGATTATAATAGCGGTATATCTGTGAACTTACGACGCTAGAAACCGGATTTAGATACCTGTGATGGACAGAGCAAAGATATCCCACTGTGTAGCTTTGTGCTTAACCTCAACCAAATCCAACGTTTTAATGATTATTTTTGAAATAATAGATTTTTACTCTCCGAAAGATTGCTTCCTTATGAATTTTCTGAAAAAAAAACAACCAAATTTTGACACTGAGTATAATGTATTATATTATTCTGGGAAGTAGTCTCATTTTATGACAAGGTGTTGGGATAAAATAGTTATTTCGAAGAGCTTATTTGTAATTAAGCACAAAGCTACCCAATGGGCTATCTGTGCTCTGCTCACCACGGGTATCGAAACCCAATTTCTAGCGTTATAAGTCTGCAGGCATTCTACTGTGCCACTGGGGAACTATTTCGAAAGGAACTTTATCGTTTGTCAGCACAATTAACCCTTTATCTACTATTGTTGACCTGTTTGCTTTAGCAAGTTTTCAAGAGTGTTTATTTATCAACTTTATTTCATATTTTCTAAAACGCTTGTTTTTTTGTTAGTTTGCTTTTATTTCTTAAACTTTGACGGCTAGTCAACACTCGTCATCAACACTTTGGTAACACTTATTTATGTGAACTGGTCGTCAGTAGTACCGGTCTATTTTGCTATAATGGACGTAGCGTGTATATATATGTATCAATGTATGTGACCGAAGTAATAATACAGAGTGGCGCCATCTATCGAATGATATCACAAATAAAAAACATAAACAATTTTACACTTTAGGTATTCAAGATTCAGACAATTAGAAAAATAACAACGGTATGTGTAACAACCCTTTCTTTATCACAGAACACAATTTTAGATAACACAACAATAACACGACTTTCACTAGGACTGTACGTGAGGGTTTGATTATATCTTCATTGACCTAACTTGTAAATATAATACTAATAGAATGGAGTTCTTAAACAAAACTGTTATTTTTTTCAATAAACTGTACCACTTTTAATATATAAAAACATCAGTTTATATCAGCACAATCAGAACACTTTTCCCGTGCAGTACTTCCCAGAAAAAAAATAATTTTTTTAGAAAATGTTCACTTTTTTCTCAGCGTTAAGTAATGGCGGGTTATTGTTGAGGAACCATATGTATGTGGCTTACTTACTTGAAGAGTGTTTGTTTGTTTTAGTGCAAAGTCATATGGGATTATCTGCTGTACCCACTGCGGGGAATCGAACCCCGAATTCTAGCGTTGTAAGTCCATAGACTTGCCGCTGTCACACCGGGTGACCTCATAAAGTGAGTTTATAGTGTTGAATTCAGGATAGGTGTTTCAATTGTAACGTCTGGTCCTAAACTGGCGGTATGGGATTTATATGTTTTATTATATAATTCCCCGTCAAACAAGAAAACGAAAACATTTAATTACATTTTTAATTGTCTGTAATGAATAAGAAGTATCAAGGCGTCATCATAACCAGGAATGGTAGTACGCATACGAAACCAACTGTACAAACACACACACATACATTACAGACATTACACATGCATACACGAAACAGATAGTACGCACACAAACACGAAACATAGCACACGCATACGCCCGAAACTGATAATATGCACACACAGGAGTACTCTTACCTTCATATATAGAGAAACAAAACAAGAATCAAATTAAATATTGTCTCTAATAACACAGCTTGGAACGTTTAAAATGTTTCGCGTTTTAGAAACTAACAAAAAGGACGTAGTATTTATACCTCATTGTAAAAAAAATACAAGTAATATGCCTTATCTTTACTTCCAGTTTTTGGTTTGGGTACCCTCACATCGCTTGGACTTGAAATCAGTTCCGCTTTCACACGACAAGATGCATGTGTTGACGAACTGAACATGTCACAACCTGTTCTTCAAGCTCTGTTTACCTTCCTCCAAATGTTATTTCTTTTTGTCAATGTCCAGGTGAGTCTCACACCTTTTGTTTTTATTTCTTTTATTCTCGTTTCTGTAACGATTTTATTTCATGTTTAAGGATTTAATTATAATTTATAACCGTCTTTATTTAATTTATTATTTCAAAACAGTTTCCTACCCTACATCATTCGAACTTAAATAATGGTTAATGATACATAAAACCTTTCAGTTGAAGCATGGATATTATTATAGTTGTTCTATACGATGGACTAAAATCCACTAGCAAGAAAACGAAAGAAAGTGAATTAAGAAAAAAAAAACTGTTTGAAATAAGTATAATTCTTTTTAGGGATGGAAAGCAAGCCTTCATATTCACAACTATTAATAAACAATGGTTTGTTTGTTTTCGGATGTTCGGATATATGGACTAATTTCGCATAGCCTTCCCTTGATTTGAATTAACACAAATGCGCTATGGCTGGCTATCCCTCGTTTTGAACTAACACAAGTGCGCTAAGGCCATCCCTCGTTTTGAACTGACACAAATGCGCTATAGCCATCCCTCGTTTTGAACTGACACAAATGCGCTATAGCCATCCCTCGTTTTGAACTGACACAAATGCGCTATAGCCATCGCTCATTTTGAACTACACAAATGCGCTATAGCCATCCCTCATTTTGAACTAACACAAATGCGCTATAGCCATCCCTCATTTTGAACTAACACAAATGCGCTATAGCCATCCTCATTTTGAACTGACACAAATGCGCTATAGCCATCCCTCATTTTGAACTGACACAAATGCGCTACTTCATCTATTTTTGGGCCTACTTTTACTGACAAGATAATGGGATTTGACAGTCACGTTTATATATGACAACCTTAAAGCTCAGAGCGCGAATTTGTTTTTTTGTTTTTTTTTGGGGGGGGGGGACAATGACGCAACACCACAGTCTGGCACACTGATCACTGGGCCACGCTCTGCCCATAAGAAATGGAAATAAGTGTTACATGTGTTGTGTTTAGTTATTTGTATTTTATCGGACAAAAAGATACGTTCCTATGATCAATATTAGGAAAAAAAAAACAAACAGTTTTCAACAACATGTCACAGGAACATAACTTTCAAACAGCATTATAAACAAAATATTTTGTGTTTTAAAATGTATTTTGAAGAAATTAACGGCTTTCGGTCCATTTTTTCTTCACATACACCCAATTTACAATCATGTTTGGTTTTCTTACAAATTAAAAAAAAGCAGCATCTGTATGTTTGTTTATAGTTATGCACAAAGCTACACAATGGGCTATCTGTGCTCTGCCCACCATGGGTATCGAAAACCGATTTCTAGCGTTGTAAGTCGGCAGACATACCGCTGTGCCACTGGGAGGCAAAAAAACAACATAAATTTAAATATATATATATATGCGCACGTTTCAATTAATTCAGTACAGGTGAAAAAGGTAAAAAAATAACTCTTACCAATATGATGAAACATTTGGAAACTGGAACCTGGAATAAATCATATCATTTTTTAATAAGCCTCTTAGTCAAGTAAAGGTGAAAAAATTAAGGATAATTCATCTTTTTTTTAGTTTAGTGCCACCTAGATCAGTCATCTAATGATCAGTCATGTGATCTGAAGTGCAAATAGTTTCACTGATCTCACAATATTGTTGTAGTAGTCAATTTGATCATAAGGTTTATAAAGTGCTCTAAACTGTTTACAAAAATGTTTTATTCATGCGAAGATTCATCTACAGAACGAAAACTAGCCAATTACAATAGGCTGTGCGAAATGGTTATACGTGTTTCTAAATCTATTTAGCAGAGCGTGAAAATTCTTTCCAACCAATTCGCAGTTTCTCTGACAACTGGACAGTATAGACAAACATCCACAGCTCAGCCAATCTACTGCTATTTGTTGATTTTAGCTTCCCAAACTCGTATTGTAACTGATTCTAAACTTACTCCGATATCTGAAGCCATATTAGTGCACAGACACTTAGAAACAGACTTCGCAAGGCTAATCTAATTTCCAGATGGCTAGTAAGATAAATTTCGCTCACGGGAAGGTACAAAACAGTTTGATTGTAATGATGTTAGAAACACGTCCAACAGGCCAAAACACATGTGAAGCAGCACCTGTTTTATTTCTTTGTATCACTGCTGAATTACGCGCTACACAGCAGCCAAATAAAAGCAATCCCTTTAAGCCTGTGTGTGGAATGTTCTTGAAAGATTCGTATTCCGTCAAATGGCTCCAGACACTAAATAGGCCCTACAAACAGTTCTCTCAGAGGATTGATAGAAAATATTAACTCGAATTTTATATAACACCAGTTCCAAGCGGCCCTTGTGACCATTCTTCAACACCAGTTCCAAGCGGCCCTTGTGACCATTCTCCAACATTAGTTTCAAGCGGCCCTTGTGACCATTCTCCGGCATTAGTTCCAAGTCTCTCTTGCTGCTCTGGTTATCATTCTTCAACACCAGTTCCAAGATGCCCTTGTCTCCATTCTCCGTACATTAATGAGAAAATGTTTCAAGCTTTAAACATGTTTATCAGATACGAGTCTTCCAGCAGAAACTGAACAACCAATAATTTTCATTTCGGATCACATGACAGGTTATCATATGCCTGTTTTGCTTACAAATAAACTGGAGGGATGGAACTAACATTATTTCATAACATCGGTTTCTTTTTATTGCTATAACTAAAGCATTAAAAATTCCCATAATACTTTAATTGTTTTGTATAGTTTACTTAAATACATAATGTTCATGACATGTCAACTTGGGTCCATAAATAACTTTTATCAAAGTTCATCAATCAGACATGTAGACACATTAATTGAAGTCTGTTACATCAGAGGAACGACATTAATGTTTCATCCAGACCAGTGCTTCTAAACCTTTTCCAATATCATTCACCATTTTAAGCTTTTCACGACAGTTCGAACAAAGACAAAAAAGCACTAAATTAAAATGCAAAAATTCTTTATTATGAGCTAAATATACATCAAACTACAACTAGAATGAATACAACATAAAACAACAACCTTGGATGAACCATGCACCTAGTTGAGAAGCGCTGGTCAAGACATACACAAGACCAACAATACGAAAATTCAAACCTTCATAAAAGTCTCATTTGAATTTCACGCAAAGCTACACGAGGGCTACCTGCACTAGCCGTCCCTAATTTAGATCTGAAAGGGAAGGCAGATAGTCATCACCACCCACCACC
Source organism: Limulus polyphemus (assembly GCF_000517525.1). Lineage (NCBI taxonomy): Eukaryota > Metazoa > Arthropoda > Merostomata > Xiphosura > Limulidae > Limulus > Limulus polyphemus. Next base: position 14,830 of record NW_013669935.1, read on the forward strand.
AACTCTTTCCTTCAGTCCAACACTGCTACATTAGGGACGGCTAGCGCAGATAGCCCTCGTGTAACTTTGCGGGAAATTCAAAACAATCCAAACTGATTGACAAAAAAAATAAAATAACTTTTGTCTTACAAAATACTTTTTGTAAATGTTTAACAATTATAAAATGTAAACCAAAAGATAGCTTCACATTATAACAATGTGTTGATTGCGACCTTTGTCGCAAGATGAAAATCAAACTTTGAAAGTCGAACATAAATCTTGGCCCCAGAATAATCCATATTCTCTAAGTTTCTCATTGTGCACGCAAACAATAAACAATGTTCAACTACGTGTATCTGATAATAAACAAATCTTTTCTGTCTAAACAATGTTCAAATTGTACTTTTAACAATGGTCGTCAAAACTTGCTTAACAAACATCAATACATCCTGTTCTTTCTTATCATCATTTTTTTCGAAATTGTTAACATCCCAGTTTCTTGTAATATATAATCTGTTTACTTAATATTCAGTTTCAATATATCGTTTGGGTCAAAACATCACTGGAAATGTCCGTAGCGTCAAGAGCAAAATGATTACTAGCTTCACAAACGTATACCTTTTCAGACACTTTGATATCGGAGTGAGCCGAGCGCGGCCCTCTTTGTGAATGTGAGGTTCTGTAGTTCGCGGCTTGTTACAATAAATTCAACAAACAAAAACAAACTTTATGCATAACCCCACATAGTTACATTTGTATTTATAATTTATCTTACAAAATATTTCCACAATCAGAACTGTGATTACCCCTTTCAAATGTAAAGTTTCATATAAAACATTTAAATTGTACA
>NW_013669935.1:15679-18529 GCF_000517525.1 Limulus polyphemus
TGGGCAGAACACAAATAGCCCATTGCGTAGCTTTGTGCTTAACTTCAAACAAACACAGGTTTTAGTATGGCCTGGTGGCAACGTACAGAACTATTTTGACACATCTGTCCTTTCCCTTCAATGATAACACTGAAATTCAACAAACATTTCCGACGTTACTCAAAGCACCGATATTAGAATTATTCTAGGAAGAAAAAAAAAATCAATTAAAAAAAGAATACCAGATATATTCCCAGCATACACTTAGACAAATGTAAATTGCAGTGTATATTATCATAGATAGATTAGCCCAATCAATGCGACATATTCTACACCACGTGACAAGTGATAGTGGTAAATTTTCATTAATATTTTAGTACTTTATTTGGAAATTCAAAATTAACTATTAATTAGCCTGTACGAAATAATGTACTAGACATTAATTTTTGAAAAGTATATTTTTGTTTGCTCTGTAGAAAGTTAATTAATGTAACGTGAACAAAATATTAGCTTTTAATTATGGTGGGTATAGTTTAACCTAACATTTATAATTACACTACAGATCAGTTCGTACACGGAACAACGAACCACGTGACTGATAATTTCAAGAAACCGACTTCTTTAAGGTCACCTGTTTTATAGTGTTAAGCTGTATGCTTTAGACGATGACTGTGTGATGTTTTTTGTTTGCACCTTTAGGCTCCCCGAAAACATATTTCTTATCATTATGGAGAAATCATCGAACACGTACACTGAGTAAACCGTCTTTGTTTGAACATTGTTCGTAGCCACTCGAGGGCTATCTGCGCTAGCCATCCATATTTAGAAAAGGACAACTGAATGGAAGGCAGCAAGTCAATAACACCCACCGTCAACTCTTGAGCTACTCTTTACCAAAGAAAAGTGGCATTGACTGTCACATTATAACGCTCCTGCAAGTAACAGAGCCGGATATGGTCGGTGACGGGATTCAAACCCACAGTCCTCAAAGTGTGAGTTTAGCGCCCTAACCACCAGATCATGCCAGGCTTCGAACCGTGTTTCAGTGCTTAAAAAACAACAATTTCTTTGAAAGTCATGTTACAATATTTAGTCATGTATCGCTTTAATTTGGGTAGTAGAACGTAAGATAATACTTTCTTTTTCAATACAAATTTATAAATACAAGCTTGTAATAAACACTAAATTCACACACCTATTCCACAAAGAACGAACTACGTCAGTTACTATCAGTGAATGCATATTTTTTATTAAACTTTGTTTTCGTCTTCTGTCGCTGATCGGGAATAAAAAGAAAGACCATTTCATTTTTCAAAGAAGATAGGAACATTGACATATAAATAGATTTGAACGAAGAAGTTTCGTAAAGAGCCCGAACGGTAGGTAGTGTGATGTAAAATTACTCATACTTGAAATGTTCATAAAAGTGACCCGAAAAACGGGGCTAACTCGGTAATCCGTGGTCAGATGTTAACGCAACTTGTTTTATTCTGTTTCTATTCTCATTTCATTACAAATATGGCGCTATTGTGCGCCGCTTTTGCTGTATTTAATTACAGACAAGCAAACAAACAAACAATATCATTGTTTTAGTAGTTTATAGATAACAGCTAGCCGATATTCGACTGCTTTTTGTTAACTGTATATATAGCTAAAATAAGGAAGACTTAACCATTTTGTGCCATTTATTTCAAGCGTAAATTTGCCTTCATCAAATATATTTTCTTGAATTATGAATAACACACGTGGATTGAAATATTTAATTAAATTATCTCAAAATCAACCTTCATTTCGGTGCAATATTGAAATTAGCTTGAATTCTTCATAACTTCTGAATAGTGGGTGATCAAACGAGTCACGGGTGATCTAGTATATTATAATTTACGAACAATAAATTATTTGGTTCAAACAAGCGTACGTGACTGCACCATTTATTGTTGTGAATCTTAATTTATAGGATTATTTGGTTCAATCAAGCGTACGTGACTGCACCATTTATTGTTGTGAATCTTATTTATAGGATTATTTGGTTCAATCAAACGTACGTGACTGCACCATTTATTGTTGTGAATCTTAATTTATAGGATTATTTGGTTCAATCAAGCGTACGTGACTGCACCATTTATTGTTGTGAATCTTAATTTATAAGATTATTTGGTTCAATCAAACGTACGTGACTGCACCATTTATTGTTGTGAATCTTAATTTATAGAATTATTTGGTTCAATCAAACGTACGTGATTGCACCATTTATTGTTGTGAATCTTAATTTATAAGATTATTTGGTTCAATCAAACGTACGTGACTGCACCATTTATTGTTGTGAATCTTAATTTATAGGATTATTTGGTTCAATCAAACGTACGTGATTGCACCATTTATTGTTGTGAATCTTAATTTATAGGATTATTTGGTTCAATCAAACGTACGTGATTGCACCATTTATTGTTGTGAATCTCAATCTATAGGAATAACATTAGTTTTTGTAATTATGCTTGAAACATATCATTCTGAATTTGAGTTAGGTGTTGGATGTAATGATGTTTCGCTTGCCATCAAGGTAAGTGAGAATGGCCGATGATGTAGCTTTCCATCAAGGTAAGTGAGAATTATCGATGATGTAGCTTTCCGTCAAGGTAAGTGGGAATGGTCGATGAAGTTGCTATACATCAAGGTAAGTGAGAATGGTCGATGATGTAGCTTTCCGTCAAGGTAAGTGGGAATGGTCGATGATGTAGCTTTCCATCAAGGTAAGTGAGAATGGTCGATGATGTAGCGTTCCCGTCAAGGTATGTGAGAATGGTCGATGATGTAGCGTTCCCGTCAAGGTATGTGAGAATGGTCGATGATGTAGCGTTCCCGTCAAGGTAT
>NW_013669935.1:19297-20967 GCF_000517525.1 Limulus polyphemus
ATCAAGGTAAGTGAGAATGGTCGATGATGTAGTTTTCCGTCAAGATAAGTGAGAATGGCCGATGATGTAGCTTTCCATCAAGGTAAGTGAGAATGGTCGATGATGTAGTTTTCCGTCAAGATAAGTGAGAATGGCCGATGATGTAGCTTTCCATCAAGGTAAGTGAGAATGGTCGATGATGTAGCTTTGCATCAAGGTAAGTAAGAATGGTCGATGATGTAGCTTTCCGTCAAGGTATGTGAGAATGGTCGATGATGTAGCTTTGGATCAAGGTAAGTGAGAATGGTCGATGATGTAGCGTTCCCGTCAAGGTATGTGAGAATGGTCGATGATGTAGTTTTCCGTCAAGGTATGTGAGAATGGCCGATGATGTAGTTTTCCATCAAGGTAAGTGAGAATGGTCGATGATGTAATTTTCCGTCAAGGTATGTGAGAATGGTCGATGATGTAGCTTTGCATCAAGGTATGTGAGAAAAAGCAAAATAAAACATACTCATGCCGTTGTCTTTGTAAATTACTAAAATTCACTTTAAGTTACAAGAATTAATAGAAACTTTATTTCTCATAAATATTTATATAAATTCATTTCATCAAAACCAGTATTATTTAACACAAAGCTTTGTTTGTTATAGAGCAAAGCCATATTTGGCCTCTCTGCTGTGTCCACCACAGGGAATGAAACCGCGGATTTTAGTGCTGTAATCTGCAAACTTACCACTATCCCATCGGTAGACTATCACAAAGTAATAACTTGTTTCTAACTTTAAGTCTCCTGACAGCCACTAGGAATCTAGAGGTTAATACAGATTCATGAAAACATAGTAAACTTAAATTTTTCTTTTCGCAATATCCAATTCTATTGGTTATCATACGGAAACTTTATACTCGTAATTAGTTAAATTTCTGCCACTACAAGTAACGTTAATATAAATAAATGAATAAAATATTCAATATAGCACACACACATTGGTGTAGCAATTCCTCTTGCGCTTTGTTTTAATGCTAAAATAACGGGTGACGTATTTAACAGCTAATATATATATATATATATTGCATCGTAGAAGCCATTAATCTTTATTTCCCAGGTGTCCGTCTTGTATTTTCCTCTCAAAGAATTGCTTGAATATAATGGAGTAGAACCGAATAATAGGATAACTGTAAGGCATGGAGAAGTGTCTCAAAATGATCAACTCATTAAACCTAACAGGTTATAAACTGGGATAGTTAATTCATATATGTAAATTGATTAATGTACTAAGAATTTTTCTCACATATTGTTCCAGAATAACTATACTGGTTTCATTTTTTGTTTTAATTGCGGGTAATACTGCCCACAGAAGGGGGCTTTTCTAAGTTGTCATATGAAGTAGGAGATTCCGAAATGTTTTGTTGTAGGAAGTGTGTGTGTTTGTGTTTTGTTATAGCAAAGCCACATCGGGCTATCTGCTGTGTTCACCGAGAGGAATCGAACCTCTGATTTTAGCGTTGTAAATCCGGAGACTTACCGCTGTCCCACCGTTGGATAAAAGTTTGTTTCTAATTCAGCACAAAGCTACACAATTGACTATCTGTGTTCTGTCCACCACAGGTATATAAACCCGGTTTCTGGCGTTGCGAGTCTGTACTGGAGGGGGGGCTCGTGGTAGGAAGATCTCAGGGATAAAAATGGG
>NW_013669935.1:21216-27245 GCF_000517525.1 Limulus polyphemus
GTTGTTATTTTTTTTTTTACTAATTACGTATAAGGGAAGCAACATTTCATGACCTAAGATAACTTTTCATTAATCATGAATATACATAACCTCGTCTAGCCTCGAAATGATTATTTCGTAACGTTTTCAACAGGATATGCCCCCCAGTGGCACAGCGGTATGTCTGCAGACTTACAACGCTAGAATCCGGGTTTCGATACTCGTGTTGGGCAGAGCACAGATAACTCATTGTGTAGCTTTGTGCTTAATTACAAACAAACAATCAACAAGATATAATATTTACAATAATTACGTTTTAATGCTATCACAGTTAAAATAAGAGTAAGAGTTAGCTACCTTTCGTAAAACTGCTTGATGATTAGCGCAGGTCGAAGCCATTTTGATAACAAGAGAATCACGATGAAATGTGAGAAAACATCTGTCATGGCGATATTTTCTTTGAGTGAGTATCAAAACAATGACGACTCTAAATTGTGTTTGTTTCAGAATTTTCGCGCAGAAGGTTGTCTGCGCATAGCTATCCGTAATTTTGAGGGAAGCTAGTTAACAGCACGTACCGCCAACTGTTGGGTTACTCTTGTTTGACTGAATAGTGGGATGTGGCAGTAGCCACGGCTCACCAAATGAGAGCGTTTTTTTTTGGGAGGGGGCAAATTTAGAACCATCGAATTCAGAGTCCGAGTCCAGGTAAGCCATTCTCTTGGCCCCGCTCGGGCCATTTCCAACCTAAGTGAAAAGAACTCAGCAAGAACAACAACATCAAAACCTTTTATATCGATAGACTTAGCGTTAATAATGGATTTTGAAAATATATCTAAAACATTTATCTTTCCGATCTATAGTTTTATTAGAGCACGTGTTACAGATCTATATGGACTCCAATACAATGGATTACCACCAATTTTACAGCAGATAATATACATAAATATATTTACAATTTTAGGACCTTATTCAGTCTTTGGGATGGTTTCGACACTTCGCTTTTATGCATCTCCTAGCAACCAATGTAGCTGTATGGATACGACAAGTCATATGGGAAGTGACACGTGACTGGGGAAGCTTGGACCACGTGATTATTAGTTCTGAAAAAGCTTGGCCGTTGGATGATCATAACATGACTGTCCACACATTTAATGAAAAAGGAGAACATGGTGTTTTCTGTAAGCGAAATAACACAACGTGTTATTCTCTATTAAATGTTATGAAATGCATGAAGTTAAGCGTATTCAAGTTAGAATATTAAGTACGGTTAATAATTAATGAGTTAAAATTTGCATATTGATAACTTTGTCATTTCATAGCCATACTTTTAAATGCATAATTATGTTTAAATTAAATATTTGTTCTCGTTTTTAATATATATATATTGTATAATTTCAGCATCCGAAAGTGGTGTTCACAAATAACTGAAACAAAATCACATTTTACGTTGTTTTTTTGTTTTTGTGGGATTAATTTTTTAGAATTACATCTATATATTTAAATTTTAACTGTTACACTTAACCTATAATTTAAAACTAATTCTAAATGAAGTCAAATTGGTACCCGATAATAAGAAGCAACTTTTCTGTACTATTAAATCCTCTAGTCTGCTCTTGCAGCATCTGTTGTGCCATCTAGTAAGTAAAATACAAACTATGTCACCTACGTTTTTTCTGTTTTTTAAAGTTGTGTTCAAATAATATATTTGCAATTCTTAACCCAGCTTTTATCGGCAGCAAATACAATTATCGTCATCCCACGAGATTACACTTATACTGACAAAATTCAGAAGTTGTAGCTCTCTGAAGGTCTCGGTATTTATATAATAACGTAAGCTAATGGTCACGTGCCAACCACATACTTGTGTTTCTGTCAAGTTGCGTTTCCCGCTGTAATGTGTAAGACGAGTGTTTTTTTTTAAATTAATCAGTCGAAGAAAAAAAATGCTCTTTAAGTATTTCTATAAGAAATTTTTATGTGTTGTCATTGTTCCATGATAGCCTTTTAAGACAACAAAATATACGTGTTTGTTTATTGATTCCGTAAAGTTTTGTTGATTTAAATTCAGTAACTTTCATATTGGTTAACGTTAAGTATTTTCTTTTATTTCTTAAACGATGGCTACTCTTCATTCATTTCACACTCATTTTTCTTTAAAATAGTTGGCTGAACACAAATTCGATAAACATTTAAAATGGCTGATTTTCAGAATTATTCGTTTTTTTTTGTTTGTTTTCCTTCAGTTACTCGCCATTGTCGTTGGAAGAAAGAAATCAACAATGAAATGGAACCCATGATGGCATTAAGTCGCTGTCTTCACAATTCCACAATTGGTTCAATTTGGGAAAAATCTGCGCCATTTTTGTACGCCTTCATTATTCAATACAGTTTGATCGGTACCGTAATGGCTTACTTTCTGTGGCAGAACATCGACAAGTTTAGTAGACGTCGCAAGAAATCTGGTATTTCTGAATATGAAAGCGAAAACACCGAGAAGACTAAACAAAGGCCCCATTTTACGATGGATTGTCAAGGAGCCAGCAAAGGCCTACTGTTGGGACTTCTAGTTCTTGTTGCTGGGATAATAGTGGTAATTCTCTTCTTTGTTCTGAAAGGTCAAAACACCCTGAACTTTGACACGCTGTTTGCTTTGGTTGTTCTTCATGCCAGTATTCTCGGAACTTCGACTATTGCTGTGCTGATTGGACTATTTCGAATTCGGCACCTCAACAGACAAACCCGAAGGGTTCGCAAGTTGAATGGCCTTTTGCAGCATATTGGTGTTCTTGCTGTTTATGGGTACGGCCTTTTTGGAATGGTTGTAGGAGGCATGGAACTTCAAAGCATAAAACACATGGTACTGTTTATTGATGGTGCGCTGATGGTAATTCAATCGTTCCTGCAGATGTTGTTCATTCATAAAGTTCTTCGAAGGTCCTGTGACTACGACGAAGCCTTGCAGAATGCTCGTCCTGGACGACAGGTGGTAACGTTTCTGGTGTTCTGTAACTTGGGTCTTTGGTTAATGGAGACTTTTACGGCACATAACTACGTCACTAGCCAATTGCAACTCGACTTCTACGGCAACAAGGCTTGGGGTTTTATTTGTGCCGTTTTGATGCCGCTTATGATATTTTACAGATTCCACTCTTCATCGGCTTTAACGGACGCCTGGAAAAGTACGTACAAAGTCAAAAGTAATTAAAGTTCCAGATGGAGTACTGGAAGAATAATTAGTTAGGATGTGAGAACCAACATCTTGTGAAGTTATCTAAATGAATTTTATTCTAGTTATTGCGATACTGCGAAAAAAGACTTGGAAAAATTAGGTAGATGAAACAGAACTCTTTTCATTTCGGGATTTTACCAAATTAGAAAAATATAGGAACTCACCAAGTTGCGGTTAATTCTTTCTGGATACTGTACCAACTAACATATGTAGTACTGATCTTATATGAGAAATTCTCAACTGTGAAATGCATTTGATAACCGAAAACCGAATGAACCACTCTTAAGTAACTCGTAAACCAATAGAAAACAATAATAACCTCATAGCTTTTTTTTTTTTTGTTTTATCGACAAATAAAGTAGACGAACACTAACTCTCCTTCATTAAAATAGTTAATTAAACGAGGCTTAACTTCGATTAAAGGCTTTAATTTTCTAGGAAGACTGTTTGTTTGTTGTTAAGCACAAAACTATACAATGGGCTATCTGTGCTGTTCTCACCACGAGTACGAAAACCCGGTTTCTAGCGTTATAAGCCGACAGACTTACCGCTGAGCCACTAGGGGCAGAAATAGTGTTGTTTAAAAAAAAACAATTTGCAAGAAAAGTAATATTCACGTGTCAAAGACAGTTGCACAAACCTTCACTGAACAACAACAACAACAAAAATTCAAAGCTCTTCCAGTTTATTTTTAACGACAGGCTCACCATAGTAAAATGTCATAATAAAACTTTAGAAATTACTTATAACACGAACTGTTTCGCACAAAAACATTCTGCTTGATCGTGTAACCTTGGAAATTAAGAAAAATAATCATATATTGATATAAAACGTGAGACGAGACTCATTATACCGGTATGCATATATCTATCTATGTATATGTAAGATACTTTAAACTTTGTGAAGGTAAGATTAATCTCATCTGTGAGAATAAGCTTCTTTTTTTTTACCAATTTTTAGAATGAGATCAAAATTAGCGCTGATAATGAAAGTGCCTTGAATCACATAGTGTTCTAATGTTACATTACAACCATTAACACGAACGAAGTTGATTTCTAATATAGTGCCTCTTATAGAAAATGTTGTATATATTATACATATAAATATATATATATAAGGCAAACTTTTTCAAAGTAGAACGTTGAGTTAAAACATGTATAAACTTATAATATAGTTGTATTTTTAAGCAAGTGAATGTTTTTTTTTCTGAAGAGTCCATCATACTCATCAAATATAAAGGGGAAAAAACAATTACTGTGTGGAGTTTAAGAATGTATCATTGTTTACTTGAGGTTTTGTACAGCGAGTTACTCTTTATTATTTTCTGGTTCAATATTTGTCGTGTTTCATCAGTGTGTTTAGTGTGAATTGGTTCATGTGCTCGAGATTTGTAAGACACATGAAAGGTTCCATTTTTTTGTGCATTGGAATTATTTGTTAAAAAGATATTCTAGACATTTTTGTACATAGTACAGTTAATTATACTTTATTTGCTATTATTAGTATTTGTATTTAATCTAAATGTGTTTTCCTTTGCGTTCACGAAAGATGGATTTCGACAACCAGATGATGAGTTGTTTATCTAACGAAAGCTTTATTTCAAAGGCAAATAATGGCTTATATGAGAGAAGTTATATCTAGACGATATTATATTCCAGCTTTATGAAAGGTAAGGTAAGAGTCAGCAGGTTATTAGTCGAGTTTTACTGTTCGTTTTAAAATTTATTCCGTATCACAGTTAAATTTTGGTTATGTTGTGTAGTTTTTGTAGCGTATCGTATTAGATACCACTATTCAATAAAATTTTTAAAGTGAACGAAACGTTTTTGAACACAGATTGAAAAAACATATTACTAAAGAAAACACAATAAAACGTGCTTATATTCATTCTGAAACAGTTTATGAATTTATCAACGCAATGTATATATATATATATGTATACGGTCCCTATAAGTTTTTCATTATTAATTGGACAAATTGTGTTTTATTTAAAATTATTTCTTATGAATAAAACGGTGATCCCGACTCTTCCTGATATGGATAAAACCGTGATACCCACTCATCCTGTTATGAATAAAACGGTGATCCCCACTCTTCCTGTTATGAATAAAACGGTGATACCCACTCATCTTGTTATGAATAAAACGGTGATCCCCACTCATCCTGTTATGAATAATACGGTGATCCCCACTCATCTTGTTATGAATAAAACTGTGATACCCACTCATCTTGTTATGAATAAAACGTGATACCCACTCATCTTGTTATGAATAAAACGGTGATCCCCACTCTTTCTGATATGAATAAAATCGTGATCCCCGCTCTTCATGCTGTGAATGAAACCCTGATCCCCATTATTCCTGTTTTATTATCACCTTTTCTGATGATTCAAGTATCTTTGCTTTCAACTTAATTTAAATTAGAGCCTAGACTAGTGGTTAGGTAGGCTGTGGAGGAAAAGTCCAACGTTCGCTTAGCTCATGATTATAAGAATAACAGTCAATTCTGATTCAAAGCCTCTGTGACAGCGGTTGTTGCTGGCTGGATGCTTTTCCTTCTGGTCAGTAAGGCTATACAGTAAATCTAGGGGTCTCTGACCTTGCAATTCAGCCCATGTGCACAGAAAGTGCAATTCAGGTTGAGGAAACGAAAACGGTTAGAATATTAACGATAGGAAAACAAGATCAATCAGACAGATTTTACACACACACACACCCGCCGCTCCTTTTCGAGATTGCGTACGTTTATTTTGTTTGTTTTGTTTTTGAATTTCGCGCAAAGCTACACGAGGGCTATCTGCGCTAGCCGTCCCTCATTT